>NC_091124.1:1305000-1427500 GCF_040183065.1 Periplaneta americana | reverse complement strand
AGTAGACTACTCACTTCATCGGTAACAAGGTTTTTTTTTTTAATTCACTTTTAGTTTAGTTGCTAGGCATTTGTTTAAATTTCATCAGCAAAAGAAAGATGTATTGCGTACCGTGTGCAGTCAACTGTTCCGTCTCGGACAGATTGTCTTATGTTTTATTCACAGACATGTTGAACACAGGGTTCTAAGGCAGCAGGCATACACACGTATCAAACTTGTCACATGGCAGATGTGCACGTCCTCAGAGTGATTCGCCAGAGAGATGAAGCGTTGAACCTGTGCCTTAAATCTTGCGTACGTCATGATCGTGGCGGATAGAACAAATGAAATGGGCTTTTTATTTAGTTATTTATTATTACATTTGGACTTATTTCTAAGGTTCGCTAAGAATATTGCAATACAAACAGTCTACAAGCTAACCGAGTTAGGCGTAACATTAGCGAACATGATTTTATAAACTATGTCACAAACGAATTTGTTAGTATGAGTGAAACGAATCAAAGCCAAGGTAGGTAAATACACACAAGATTATTGGCCAGTTTCTTCAAATAATGTGTAATTTAGCTAAAGTAACAACCTGTCTGTTTTTAACATTTTGTTCCTGTGTTGTCCATGTTTTCAATATAATCTTGTTTAAAACAACCAACTATTTTAACTACTCAACAGCAGTTGGTAATGATTCTGTACATGTAAAATAATTTTTGATTGGCTGAAATCATTCTTTAAATTCTGTGTTCTAGAATAAGTCAAGAAAAATGTAAATACATCTTGATTACACAACTTTTAACACTGTATCACTTCGGAATATGTATGATAAGAACTTTCTTGTGTTAAATTTCAACGTACCTTGTTTACATGTTTCGACCTATTTATGGGTCATCTTCAGAACTGGTCGTTGTTGGTCTTGGCGCCACTTGTTCTGTTTCCTGTGAGGGTGTGTTCCTGTGGTATAGTGTAGAGTCAAAGAGTGTGTGTGTTTTGAAGTTGAGTTGTGTGTTGAGAATTTCGTTGGGGTGTGTTTTTGTGTGTCTGTATATTTCATATTGTTCTAGTGTGTTGAGTTTCTGGCTTTTTGGTTGGATGTGTAGTATTTCCATGTATGTGTTGATGTCTCTGTGGGTGTGGTTAGCATTACAAAACACCTCCACACATGCAGAACACATCACAAATGCCAACCACACCTACAGAGCCATCAACACAGATATGGAAATACTGCACATCCAACCAAAAAGCCAGAAAATAAACACACTAGAACAATATGAAATATACAGACACACGAAAACACACCCCAACGAAATTCTCAGCACACAACTCAATTTCAGAACACACACACCCTTTGACTCTACACTATACCACAGGAACACACCCACACAGGAAACAGAGCAAGTGGCTCCAAGACCAACAACGACCAGTTCTGAAGATGACCCATAAATAGGTCGAAACATGTAAAAGTCACAACCTGTTATAGTAGGCCATGATCGTTAAACAAAAAGTTGACAACTGAAAGTTGCAGGTGACTGATGTTGAATAATAAGGTAAGGTTATAGTTCTAAAGTGAAACAAATGAATATGACATAGTAATATCACAGTCTAGTATATACAGTCACGAAGCTCAAAACGTAGGAAATATGCATCCATAGACAATGCGAAATAGGACCTGCACAGTCTATTGTTCCCAGCACCCTCATCAACTCAAGCTTAGTGACTGTATATACTAGACTGTGGTCATATCATATTATTCGTAAAGAAATGGGGTGATTAATAAATCTGGGGGGTCCACATCTGTGGAGTAACGGTCAGCGCGTCTGGCCGTGAAACCAGGTGGCCCGGGTTCGAATCCCGGTTGGGGCAAGTTATCTGGTTGAGGTTTTTTCCGGGGTTTTCTCTCAACCCAATACGAGCAAATGCTGGGTAACTTTCGGTGCTGGACTCCGGACTCCTTTCACCGGCATTATCACCTTCATTTCATTCAGACGCTAGATGTTGATACAGCGTCGTAAAATAAACCAATAAAATAAAAATAAATAAATAAATGTGGGGTATATAAACACAGAAATAGTTAATTTAACACATTTAACTTAAGTGTGATATTAATTTCTAAATGAATCCAGTTCTCTGTAATGATATTATTATTATTATTATTATTATTATTATTATTATTATTATTATTATTATTATTATTATTATTATTCATTACAATTTCAAACAACTCATTGGCGTGATATTGATGTGTGAATCGTTTCGACTATCAATTGCATTGTTGTCTGTAGACTAGGCCCGCATGGAATGAGGAAGCCATTATGAAGTAGTTAACGAGAAGGCTCCGCCTTGTTAAATTTAAATGCGGGGAGTATGAAGACAGAAATGAAAAGAAATATCAAACTTTTATTTTCAATCTCGATCATCCTTATAATCCCAACCATGCTCAATCACACACAGCAGATACGTTTCACGCATTTTAGGAATTCAATAAATCCTTTGTCATTTTCTCTATATTATCGTTTCTCTGTTTTTCTCTCTTTATTTATATTTACTCCTATTCACTCTCTTACCTCTTTCTTGTCCCCTCTATTTACTTACTTACTACTTTCCTACATTTTATCTTGTCGCTAATTTCATTTACATATTCTCCCCGTCGCGGTTAATTGTAGTCTTCCTCTGCACATTTGTCTTTATCTCTTATCACGTGCTCTTCATTTGCATGGTGTGTTGCGTAACGTCTTGCGTGTGGGTTCCTCAATCTGTATCCTCATCTCAGCTAATCGCTTCCCTCGCCAACCCCCACTCGCTTCCTTCTGCATCTTACACATCCCAACCCAGAAACCCGTCTAGTTCCATCTTCTGTTCCAGTCAAATCCATCTCTGTCTATCGGCTCACTCTGACCATATGTTAAACAATACATCCAGTGAAATTTATTTACCTACTTCCTCATTAAGGGGAGAGGACGATATTTTTTGGTGAAAAATGAGTAAATTTTGAAAAAAAAAAAATTTGTCTTTACAATACTTTGTGATATGTGTGGAATGCATTGCATAATATTTTGTGGTATTTGTGTCCTTACCGGATGTTGAGATGCAATTTTTAAACTTTCTGCGCTATGGATTTTTAAATCACACGTCCCCTTTTATTGTTGTTTCCTGTAAATTAAATTATTTTTTTTAAATACTCTTTGATATATGTGGAATGCATTGCATAACAATTTGTGGGTATTTGTGTCATTATCACATGCTGAGACGCCATTTTTAAACTTCCTGTGCTATGGATTCTTAAACCACACGCCCCCTTTATCGTTGTTTCTGGTAACTTCATTTTTTTTTTTGCTACATTGCCAGACAAAAATGGATATAATTTCTGAACTATTAAAGATACATGCATGAAATTTAGAACACACATTCTTTAGACTATTAGGAAACTTTCCTCTGTAACAGAATTTTGTTAATTGATTTCATTTTTAAAATATGTCCGTTTGTTTGCGAAAAAAGGAAATAAAAAAGTGTTATTAAATTTTAATTGTTTATTTTACAAACATAGGGACTAATATCAAAATTCTGTTACAGACAGTTTGTAGAGCATGCTTTTGCAAATACATTGCAAAAAACTGTTTGAATCTATCTTTAAAAACGGTTTAGATATATCGGTTTTAGTACAATCCTGCATTCGGTATATTTTTTCCAAATCTGGGCTCCCAATTTTTTTTTTTCAAAATATTTATATTTGGTTGAGTTGCTACAGCTATGAACTCTCTATATATAAAAAAATTAATATTTTACACCAAATAGGAAAAAAAGTTAAAAAAAATACCATCCTCTCCCCTTAAACAAAGTATACAGAGCGAAAACAAATTAATTTACAGATTTTCAGAAAATGCGCGTTCTTTAACATGGTGGACAACGATAATAAATTTTAGGTACTGTATACAGTCTGTATTTTCTATTTTATTTTTATTTTAGTTGGTTATTTAACGACGCTGTATCAACTACTAGGTTATTTAGCGTCGATGAGATTGGTGATAGCGAGATGAGGCCGAGGATTCGCCATAGACTACCTGGCAGTCATTACGGTTGGGGAAAACCTCGGAAAAAATCCAACCAGGTAATCAGCCCAAGCGGGGATCGAACCCGCGCCCGAACGCAACTTCAGACCGGCAGGCAAGCCCCTTAACCGACTGAGCCACACCGGTGGCTTGTATGTTCTAATACATAAAACATAATTGGGATTACTGAAGAATACGATAGTCATATTACACCCCGCTGATGAAATAAAGATGGCGACGATGACGTAATATAATAATTATATATGCAAGGCATACCAAAAGCCTCAACAAACCTAACGTATCATTGATTCTCGACTTTACGTTTTTGGTAGATTGAGAATTTTCGTAAAGTTCCGTGTCGTATTCTCCAATAGACCCAAATGATTTTGGGTTTCCTATCTGTACGGACTTTTCATATACAGGGTGATTAAGGAAAACAGCAAATATTTTATGGGGTAATAGTATGGACTATTTTGAGTAAAAAAAAGTTCATGTATACATGTGTCCATTTTTCAACTGGTGTGGAGATACAGCTGTTTGAATGTTACGCATAACAGGCCTTACAAGTGGTATGAAGGAACGACAAATCACTTGCCGATTTTACATTCGTTGTTTATTTATGACATTATAAATCTCTCCGCAGTGCTTATGAAGAGAAGGCATATGTCACTGTTGATAGTGATTCGTACGGCGGATGGGGACGTTAAGCCTGGCGGCCCCCTTGGTGCTATTCGACAGGAGTAGGCTACGTGCCGGCACCGGGTTTCCCCTTCTCCCTTCCTCACCTTCACCATTCTCACCCATTCCCTACACTACAATTACACGAACACTTACACATACACTCACCTAGTACACGATATAACGCTTCACAGATAAACATCAAGCATAACGTGGCCTGCCAAAGCGGTGTGCAACTTGAAAATGGGACACAATCCTGCCATCTATCCGCAGTATGTGGAACCCGAATCACGTTAAGTTAAGTAGGTAGGCATTAAACACACATACACATTATATATGGAAAAAATATATATATATGTGTATCTTTGCAACGTCACAGTTTACGGACAGGGAAAGAGAGATAGCAAAAGCTTGTCTACTCTGTGAGAAAAAGTAAGTAGGTATAAACTCTCAGGCAAGCAGTGACAAGAGCATTGGAATGGAAGCAACCAGATACCTTTTGTTTTACTTTTTAGCACTTCGACGCCCACGATCAAGATAAACCTCTTAAAACAGTCACTCGTCGGCAGAGATATTAAACAGCATGTGTACTAAATCAATGCCTTTCAACATTTCAGTGCACTTTTTCGTTCTGTGAACATTAAACGTTGCTCTTCTGAGGTCGGCTTGCAGTTATTTTATGAGGGCGGCAATATTCATTCCTTGTGTTTACTTTGTTTTTGCATACTTGCTTTTCATTCACCCTCAAAGACAAAAAATTGATATGAGTAAAATCTAGGGACCTTGGTGGCCAGTGCACATGACCACCATAGCAGACACCTCCTTCGGGAATGTGAGATTTAGATGAAGTGTCATCTTAGGGATAAAAATGTACTGGGGCTCCGTCATGCTGGAAGAACATGCCCAGCCTTATAGCCAATGTAACAACAAACAGCTGTTTCTCTACACCCATTATGAACAAAAGATCGACAAGTATTATTCGTTTGTACGTACTCAGTTTATAGTCATACGTCTTGGGCTTCTTTGCTTCGTCTTGGGATGCCAATTTCCCCTATTGTGCTCGTCTCTATGTCCGCGTTTTCCTCAACGTGTTTCAGCCATTACACACATTCTTTACACGAGCTTTTAACGAAAAAATGGTAGTCGGCATCAGCCAACAGAATACGTTGAAATCTTGTTCAAATTGACCTAACACCAGAGGTCTACATCGGACGTTTTCGCTCGAGCGCCAAGTAGTTTATAGCATAATCCGATAGGTAGCGCACATGCATGATGGGTAAAATTGTCACGAGCCATAAATCCTCGAACGGTATAAGCCGAGCGTTAGACATTCGTTCTTGTTACAGTGATGAACTGTGTAGTAACATCATAGATGTTTATCATTTCAAAACTTTGCAGTGTTTAACTAACCTCTCCATAGTACAACTTCAAAACTTGCTTTAAAATGTAATATAAATGTTGTAGGTAATTTTTTTTTTTTTCCACATAGGAGTGATTTTGTTTTTTCCACATCTGATAGATGTAATTGGATGTAAATGTAATTATTATAAACGGAGAACACAATCACGATAATGCAAGAACCGTATCACGTTTTCTAGTAAAAATAATAATCTCTAATAATTAGTATATCAATCTTTGCGTCTGTAACAGTTGTGCAGCATGATTATTCGTTTTATTATATTTTCTGTGACGTTATCTCTGTACTAATATTGTTATTAATCTACTGCTATATCGACAATATTTTGTAAAACGTTTCTACATTGTCGCAATATATAGGCGGAACAGTATGTATGGACCTATCATATTATATATGTGGTAAATCAAATATTGAATAATTATTAATTAGCAATAATAACTGTATATCGAAGTTTTTCATACTATTTTATTTATAACTTCATGTTCCTGTTTTGGTACGTTCCATTAAACGTTTGTCAAAAACGCAGAAAATAAAACCTTATTTTTACCGTGTGAGCAAAACATATGTGTATCTTATCTGTCGCCTTCCATACAAGATAAGACATGTCGGTGAGATGACCTTGTACTGTGCTTCTATTTATTACGAGCGTATCACGACCGATCGTATCTCACTCGAGGGTGCGACACTCGACCGAGTTCAAGCGAGCGATTTAACTCCAATGCAGCACTCTGCCTAACACGTTCTTTGCCTCCAGTGTTCGTATTCACTTTTCTTAAATACTTACAATTTTTCCAATTCGTAATTAGTATCCATTATTTTCTGCTGAAGTCTGATTCAGTGGTCACTAGTTCTAAGTAGCCGCATGTAGGTCACCTTTTAATAATCCCTCTTCATATGCCGCAACTCAGCTGTAAAGGGTAATGAGATGATACGCTGGCACGCCCCAACGAATTTCCATTGTATTCTTTTATAACTCACCGCTCGAGCGAATCGCCCCCACGGCCACTCCTGGCTGCTCCAAGACTAACTAATACCATTATAAAGTACTCAGTCCTTCTAGCATCTCTACCAACTTCAAATAATTACCGGTAATTTATTAAACAGTAATGTAACGTTATGCGTTGCATGCATGTAGTCACGATGAAAACAAGGTGTAATATCTAACAATCATGACTACATAACATTTCCCTAAAGTTTAGTAGAAATCGCTGTACACAGAGAGATTTGTACTAAAATTATTATATTTCATGTGCATCATTCCCTGATAAATTGACTCGTAGATACTGAATATGAACAAAATCCGTCCAATAGTTTAGTAGAAATCGCTGTACACAGACAGACTAGTACTAAAATTATTATATTTCATGTACATCATTCCCTGGTAAATTGACTCGTAGATACTGAATATGAACAAAATCCGTCCAATAGTTTAGTAGAAATCGCTGTACACAGACAGACTAGTACTAAAATTATTATATTTCATGTACATCATTCCCTGATAAATTGACTCGTTGATACTGAATATGAACAAAATCCGTCCAATAGTTTAGTAGAAATCGCTGTACACAGACAGACTAGTACTAAAATTATTATATTTCATGTACATCATTCCCTGATAAATTGACTCGTAGATACTGAATATGAACAAAATCCGTCCAATAGTTTAGTAGAAATCGCTGTACACAGACAGACTAGTACTAAAATTATTATATTTCATGTACATCATTCCCTGATAAATTGACTCGTAGATACTGAATATGAACAAAATCCTTCCAATAGTTTAGTAGAAATCGCTGTACACAGACAGACTAGTACTAAAATTATTATATTTCATGTACATCATTCCCTGATAAATTGACTCGTAGATACTGAATATGAACAAAATCCGTCCAATAGTTTAGTAGAAATCGCTGTACACAGACAGACTAGTACTAAAATTATTATATTTCATGTACATCATTCCCTGATAAATTGACTCGTTGATACTGAATATGAACAAAATCCGTCCAATAGTTTAGTAGAAATCGCTGTACACAGACAGACTAGTACTAAAATTATTATATTTCATGTACATCATTCCCTGATAAATTGACTCGTAGATACTGAGTATGAACAAAATCCGTCCAATAGTTTAGTAGAAATCGCTGTACACAGACAGACTAGTACTAAAATTATTATATTTCATGTACATCATTCCCTGATAAATTGACTCGTAGATACTGAATATGAACAAAATCCGTCCAATAGTTTAGTAGAAATCGCTGTACACAGACAGACTAGTACTAAAATTATTATATTTCATGTACATCATTCCCTGATAAATTGACTCGTAGATACTGAATATGAACAAAATCCGTCCAATAGTTTAGTAGAAATCGCTGTACACAGACAGACTAGTACTAAAATTATTATATTTCATATACATCATTCCCTGATAAATTGACTCGTAGATACTGAATATGAACAAAATCCGTCCAATAGTTTAGTAGAAATCGCTGTACACAGACAGACTAGTACTGAAATTATTATATTTCATGTACATCATTCCCTGATAAATTGACTCGGAGATACTGTATATGAATAATTTTGAGAAAATGATAACAAACTTTCGAAATATAGTATTGAATAATAATAATAATAAATATAATAATAATAATAGTAATAATAATAATAATAATAATGTTCGTTATGATTCAAGGCATACTGTATTAATTCTATTCAGCCGAGAATTATGAAAGTTTATTAGAATTGTTCAGTTGATCTTCTGAGAGTTTATCTTGTAGTTTAATAGTCAGTGTCCTTCTTCTCTAAACTCTGTCCAGCGAAATAATAAATTGAAGTAAACCATAGAACACCAATAGATCTGTTCACATGGCAACAAAAAGAAAAGTGTCATTGCCAATTCAGATATCTCAAGACCACGCGTATGACGTGTTTACATCGCTCTTTTCTTCCGTTGCTCCAGACTGCAGTATTAATTAACGACAAATTTCCATGACGACACAATTATTGTGTTGGCATTTGTTTACAATTAACTGCGACTCAAGGCCCTGTTCACACCGCACGTATCTAGCTGCGTGCGTAGTGTTGTATGCTGTATGGTCAGCGCGTTTAATCTTAACAACGCCAGCGGTTACAGCATAAATCAACACAACGTTAAGATTGCCAAAACCTCAGCGCTCCACATCTTTTCGCAGACTTCCTGACAACATAGCTACTGTCTCTGGCATCCCTAAACTACGTCCAACGCACGCACGATCCCCGTGGAGGTATTAGCTCTATTCCTCTACGCTACAAGCAGTACCCAGTCTCCTATTTTTTTTTCTGTTTTCTTTTGTTTTTGTGTTCTCTTGTAATATCGTGAAACGTTGCTTAGCGACGAAAGATATTTTTCATTGATTATTACTAAGACAAATACGTGACATAGAAGATTTGTACGATCTGCGCTGCCAAATCACGTACTTGTTGTTACTTTTCAGACTTACCTACTTACAAATGGCTTTTAGAGAACCCAGAGGTTTATTGCCGCTCTCACATAAGCCCGCCATCGGTCCCTATCCTGAGCAAGATTAATCCAGTCTCTACCATCATATCCCACCTCCCTCAAATCCATTTTAATATTATCCTCCCGTCTACGTCTCGGCCTCCCCAAAGATCAAAGACCTTTTTCTCTCAGGTCTTCTAACTAACATTGTATATGCATTTCTGGATTCACCCATACGTGCTACATGACCTGACCATCTCAAACGTCTGAATTTAATGTTACTAGTTATGAAGAATACAATGCGTGCAGTTCTGCGTTGTGTAGCTTTCTCCATTCTCCTATAACTTCATCCCTCAGTTTATTCTCGAACATCCTTAACCTCTGTTCCTCTCTCAAAGTGAGAGTCCAAGTTTCACAACCATACATAACAACCGAGACGTAGATGGGAGGATAATACTAAAAAGGATTTGAGAAAGTTGAGATTTGATGCTAGAGACTGGATTAATCTTGCTCAGGATAGGGACCATAGCAATGGCGGGCTTATGTGAGGGCGGCAATGAACATTTGGGTTATTTAAAAGCTATTTGTGAGTATGTAATATCCTGCTAGAGGGGAAGACAAGGCCTCATGGCATTTTTGCCATGTTAAATCATCATCATCATCATCATCATCATCATCATCATCATCATCAACCTATCAAGTACCAGTCCCAAAAGCACTGTAACCGCCTGAAAAAGCGAATTTCTTGCCATCTTTTCATAGGTCGACCACGTGACCGTTTCCCATTTGGACGATACTTCATTATTGCCTTAGGGATCCTGGATGAAACCATTCTTGAGACGTGTTCCTTCCAGTTTCGATCCCATTTAGTGTAGCCAGCTGTTCGGCGCATGAATCTCATCTCGCAAGCTGTTAGTCTGCTTTCATCTTTTGTCCTTATAGTCCACGCTTCACTCCCATAACATAGGACTGGTCATGCTTTTATTTGATAAAGACGAGTACGAGTTGATTTTTGCACTAATGAAGGTTTTAAAACTCTCTTAATGATGCCCATTGATTTGTTGAATTTTACAATTTTCTCTGTTAAGGGGAGGCAGAGGTGAAATTTTCGAACAAAACTGAAGAAAAAATGAAAATTTGGTTTTTTCCATTTTTATTATTTTTATTTTGATATTCCGATGTTAGTTTTTGATATTGTGCCCTTAAAAGTATGAAATTAAAACCAAGATAACTGTATTACTATATTATTCCCATAATAAACTAATACTTATCATTATTTATATACCTTCTCTGAACACATAAATAAAAAGAAATATTGAAAATTTCTTACAATATGGTGCATGGAGCATTTTATATCAAACGATATAAAGTTTTATAAAATTAGTAATATTTACAGAACTATTGTACTTAGAAAGTTGAAACTTAGTATGTCCATTACTAATAGCATACTTAGTATCCATGATCAATTTCAAACAAATCGGATAAATTTTTTGGATTTTGAAATATTCACCTCTGCCTCCCCTTACATCCAAATTTTCAACAAAAGAAAGTTTATATCCTAAATAATTAAACTCATTAACTCTTTCCAAAATTGTGTTATTTAAACAAATTTTGCTTGGTATTGGGTATTTACCACAAAAGGCCATTATTTTTGTTCTGTTAATGGATATTTCCATTGAATATTTTTGAGCTATTAAATAAATAAATAAATAAATACTGAAATAGCGTCCTCATGTAGTACGGAAAATTTTATCTTGCAGTAAAAAGTCTGCGGAACTCGGGTCGACCAGCATTTTTAGTAGAAACTCTATCAAGTTCACGGTCATGTAGTGTCCATGGGGTTACCTGGTGTTTGTCATACAGTTAGGAAAGGACTCGGAAACACCCAACCAGGTAAAGAGCCGTACAAGATTGGAACACAGGCCCTTGCACGAGAAGTGTCGTATGTACACAGAGTACTTCGCTAATCGCAGCTTTCGAAATGCTTTGCCATTTCTACGTATTCACGGAGACGTAGATTTTCACGGCAGGGTAATGAAGCTGCTTTGTTCATTCAGATGCAGCGCGATCGGTCCACGAGAACAGACCGTGGGAACAATTATGAACGATCTACGAGTCTGTTTGGAAATTAATTTAACTCTGTGTGACGTACCTAGTTAACAGTCTGACGAAAATTGAGGCTTTGTTCTTGACACGTCTTCGTCATTGTGTACTCGGAATGTCAGTAACGTTGAGGAAAATCTTACTCATCTTGTGTGCCTACGAAATTCATTACATTATTATTGTTATTATTATTATTATTATTATTATTATTATTATTATTATTATTATTATAACTACTACTACTACTACTACTACTACTACTACTACTATTACTAGTGCTTACTTACTTACTTACTGGCTTTTAAGGAACCCGGAGGTTCATTGCCGCCCTCACATAAGCCCGCCATTGGTCCCTATCCTGAGCAAGATTAATCCATTCTCTATCATCATATCCCACCTCCCTCAAATCCATTTTAATATTATCTTCCCATCTACGTCTCGGCCTCCCCAATGGTCCTTTTCCCTCCGGCGTCCCAACTAACACTCTATATGCATTTCTGGATTCGCCCATACATGCTACATGTCCTGCCCATCTCAAACGTCTGGATTTAATGTTCCTAATTATGTCAGGTGAAGAATACAATGCGTGCAGCTCTGCGTTGTGTAACTTTCTCCATTCTCCTGTAACTTCATCCCTCTTAGCCCCAAATATTTTCCTAAGCACTTTATTCTCAAACACCCTTAACCTATGTTCCTCTCTCAAAGTGAGAGTCCAAGTTTCACAGCCATAAAGAACAACCGTAATATAACTTTTACCAATTCTAACTTTCAGATTTTTTGACAGCAGACTGGATGACAAAAGCTTCTCAACCGAATAATAACACGCATTTCCCATATTTATTCTGTGTTTAATTTCCTCCCGAGTGTCGTTTATATTTTTGTTACTGTTGCTCCAAGATATTTGAATTTTTCCACCTCTTCGAAGGATAAATCTCCAATTTTTATAGTTCCATTTCGTACAATATTCTGGTCACGAGACATAATCATATAGGTCTACTTAGAGTAAAAGAAAGCTAATGTACTTATACATTACTGTGAACTTGATCTTTTCTGTTTACCTCGGCTTAGTGATACATTAGTGTGGTCCTTGGCTTCGACAGACAACAGTATCTTACGAAAATTCATATCGTTATGTTCGTGTAGTTTTATGCCAGTAACCTCGAAAGTATTTCTCAGAAAAATTGTGATGTTTTTAAATTCACAGTTCATATTGCAGACACCAAGATCTCGACGCACTGTCCTTGTTCAAGGTCCGTCCAAGTAATGTGTGAATCTTTCATTAACAATGTTAGTATAGCTTGCGTGTTCCTATGACATGCATGGGAAGCTACAAACTTCATTACAGGAAAAATTATAAATATTTTCTTGATCACCAGATGTACACTAAATCTGTCGTTTACAGCAATATATATGATCCTTTCTCATATTAAATACAGGAATAATAGTTTTTTGTGAATTATTTAGTGAATTATTATTATTATTATTATTATTATTATTATTATTATTATTATTATTATTATTATTATTATTCTTTTTAATGCCCTTAATGACAAACCATTCCACAATGTACAAATATTCTGAAAGTAGCACAAATATAACTACTATTCTCAAATTTAGAAATCAGTACAAAGACTTGAACATTTTAAAAATTACAAATGTTAAATGTTATGTTTTATTTAACGACGCTCGCAACTGCCGAGGTTATATCAGCGTCGTCGGTGTGCCGGAATTTTGTCCCGCAGGAGTTCTTTTACATGCCAGTAAATCTACTGACACGAGCCTGTCGCATTTAAGCACACTTAAATGCCATCGACCTGGCCCGGGATCGAACCCGCAACCTTGGGCATAGAAGGCCAGCGCTATACCAACTGCGCCAATCACCCCGACTAAAAAGTATGAGGATGTGAATATTCAATACATGTTGACTTGGGCAGACGGACGGACGGATGGATGGTGAATGGATACATGGGTGGATGGATGGATTGATGGATGGTTGGATGGATGTATTGATGGATGGATGGATACATGAGAGGATGGATGGATGGATGGATGGATGGATGGGTGGGTGGGTGGGTGGATACATGAGTGGATGGATGGATGGATACATGAGTGGATGGATGGATGGATGGATGAATAGATGCATGGATACATGGATGGATGCATTGATGGATGTATGGATGCATGGGTACATGAATGGATGCATTGATGCATACGTGGATGGATGGATGGATGAATAGATGCATGCATACATGGATGTATGGATGCATGCATGGATGGATGTATGGATGCATGCATGGATGGGTGGATGGATGGATGCATAGGTGGATGGGTAGTTGGATGGATGGTTGCATGGATGCATTGGTGGATGTATGGATGCACGCATGGATGGATGGATGTATGGATCCACGCATGGATGGATGGATGTATAGGTGAATGCATGGATGGACGGATGAATAGTTGCTTGGATGGATGGATGCATACATGGATCCATGCTTGGATGGATGAATGAATTGAGGATGAATAGATTCATGGATGGATGGCTGAATGGGCGGAGGACGAATTTTATGCTGAAAGAGTTACAACCCATGAGTTTCTTAGGCCCATTGCTTCTCAGTTTCTACATGAGCGAGAAATGTCCAGTAAATTTTTCTCGAAGCCCTGTCATTTAAGGGCGACTACATGGACTTCCCAGGTGTACTACTCCCCTCGAAGAAAACCTTTGTAATAATTATTATTGCCCTTAAACTCCATCTGCCTTGGTCAGGTTCAAACCCGTGTACCTCGATGAACTGTGAAGCATCGTGTGTCTTTACAGACTTGTATTTCATTATCTGGTTCGAATCCAGCCTTTTAAAGCCTTGTTTGTTGTTGTGGCTCAGTAAGTGCAGCAAGCGATTAGCAGTCAGATAAAATCATTGCATAGTCGGCTATCAGGGATATCAGTTGTCTGAATGAAATGGATGTTCCCGCTATCTGGACTTATATTGTATTGTTCCATGATTCCTTGACCCAGATAAGTCCAGCTTCTGCCGATTTGTAGACTTTGACACTCGCATCGAACAGAACATAAGAACTGCCTTACCATTACCTGATCCTGAAGCTCATATTATACAGGGACATAATTTTATTTTTACTAACATTTCCTATATTAACCTGGCTATACCTTTGGAGTAAGGGAAAAACCGTTTGCTACCCCCTTCCACGACTGGAGTTCGATGATACTGGCGTAAAACACAAACAAATCACTTTACTAGGTATAGGAGGGAAGAAAAGTAGTTCATCCATTTACGTAAACTAGGAAATATCGCGTTTTTCAGTTTGATAATTTTCATTATAGGTTTTTTGTTTAATCAAAATACAGTACAGTATTAACAATGAGTGTTTTTACTCACGAACTGAGCTGTCCATGTGGACGTATTCATTATGCAGTGTATATTATACTGTCTACAGCACATTAGCGTACAATATAGAGCATGAAGTTAAATTGAAAAATAATCATAATATGGATATTTAAACACATTTTTGAAAATAGTAGCCGTTCATTTCGATACAGGCTTCAGTTCCTTTGTGTATATTATCGCACTATTGCACCTTAAGTTATTTCAATTACCAGTTTCGTCCTTCGTACTAGTAACTCATGTTGAAATAATTCTGTACCTACTCTATAAAAGAGTACCTTACGTACTGTAAATTCGATCTTCACTTCTGCCCGATTCGAAAAGATAAAATTACTCAGACATGCTATCTACTGTCCGTCCAAGTGGTTACGTCGCAGCGTCGTAAAATGGGAGGAAATCACGTGACAGTTAATTACTTAACGAGGCCCTTTTATTTAAATTATTTTAAACAGTTGTATAATATTACCTAGACGTCCAATTCCTAACAGAAATTAATATTCTCAGAAAAGAGCTAAGACAGCCCAGCCACTAGCATTTACAGAGAGGCGAATAGAAGCAGGTGGGGAAAACCGGGATGCGACGTAGGCAAATGGAAAATGATGCAATATTAAAAGCTCTTTCGTCACTGGAAAACGCGAACATATTTTTGGAACGTACTGTTTACTATCACCGTAAGGCTACTGTGACTGTATATGCTGTCTTGGATCTGTGTGGAGGACGGTTGAACTTCTTTAGTAGAGGGGGTGGGAGTGAAGTACATTAAAAAACTCAGGTACAATAAAAATTGAAGTAAAAATAAAATGATGTCCCTGTATATTCAGACCTAGCTATATTATATCGTTTCAGATGTGTATGCTGAAAAGATCTATCATAAATGCACAAAGTTTAATAAAGCAGGTGTTACAAATACGCATTGCAGTAGTATTGTTTGTGTTTCGTTGCTTGCTCGTCAACTCCGTGAAGACTTTGTCAGCCGTGTGTTGGATCCTTTGCTAAATCCCTATTGACTCTTCCCTGGGGAAGCACATCCACATATGCCTAAACGTCCGTAGTGATAACAGGAGATTTTTCTGAGTATCTGGTAGACCTTAGTAGGAATCACGAGGGGCAAACTATCACAGCTCAGACATATTCAGACGAGATAGAAAGCCATAGAAATTAATCGCAATATGCAACCTGGGTTAGCAAAACGGAGAGATGTCCTTTTGCTTCAAGACAACCCGAGACTGCATATTGCTCCACAATAGGCTATAGCTTACGTGCAGGATTTTAGAGAAGCTTTTGATGAGAAACTGGTATTAGTGTACCCTCCATACCGTCCAGATCTCTCACCAACAGATTCTCGTCTTCTTGTTTTCCTGCAGAATTATCTGGATAAACACCGTAACAGAAGAAATTTAATGGTGATGTACAGTTGCCTAATGATAAAGCGAATTGAGTTATTTAAATTCACTCTATTTGGTTTGTTGTTCAAACTCGTCCCGAAACTCACTTGAAACACTGCAAGAAAAATGTTAATGTATTTTAAATAATAGATACATAATAATATAAATCTATTCTTATTAAATGTGAATCTATTTTTTTTAGTTCCGAAATAATACATTCATTTGTTCATAGTGTTCTGCCCAAGGACAGGTCTTTCACTCCAAACCCAGCATTCTCTAATCTTTCATATTTTCTGCCTTCCTCTTTGTCTCCTCATATGATACATATATCTTAATGTCGCCTATCATCTGATATCTTCTTCTGCCCCGAACTCTTCTCCCGTTCACCATTCCTTCCAGTGCATCCTTCAGTAGGCAGTTTCTTCTCAGCCAGTGACCCAACCAATTCCTTTTCCTCATCCTGATCAGTTTCAGCATCATTCTTTCTTCACCCACTCTTTCCAACACAGCTTCGTTTCTTATTTATTTTTTTTATTTTTTTATGTTATTGGTTTATTTTACGACGCTGTATCAACATCTCAAGTTATTTAGCGTCTGAATGATATGAAGGTGATAATGCTGATGAAATGAGTCCGGGGTCCAGCACCGATAGTTACCCAGCATTTCTTATTCTGTCTGTCCATTTCACACGCTCCATTCTTCTCCATATCCACATTTCAAACGCTTCTATTCGCTTCTCTTCACTTCGTCGTAATATCAATGTTTCTGCCCCATACAATGCCACATTCCACACAAAGCACTTCACTAGTATCTTCCTTAGTACTTAGGCTACACTGCTACTTTCACTTAACAAATAGAAGAAGTCCCATTGAGAATAGAACGTACATTACGTGTAATCCACGATAAAAGAATAATAATAAAAATAAAATATTAACTGTGTAATTTAAATGACACCGTTTATTTTGGTTCGCTATCGAAATGAGAGCTTGAGGTGCTAATATTTCGCAGTGCTGGCTTTTGTCACGTTGTCATGGGAACTGAATGGTTTTTATTAATTGTGTGAGAAGCAAATGCAGGGATCCAGAGTGGGGACGGCTTTTCTAAGGCACTTGCTATGTATATAAGATAAGAGCAGTGGGCACGGCGGCGGTCAGTTAGTGTTGTGCTGTCTGCCGGACTGTGGAGTCTCCAAGCTAGCAGGTACGTCGTCAAGCGATCAGTGAAGAAGATCGACCGTGTTTCCTTTCACAGTGGTCTGTAATGTAGTGATGTCTTATGTGATGATAAAAAATGGACTGATTGTAATTGAAATAAGTGGAATGTGTGTTCGCAGTGGTCGTTGTAAGGTTTCATGTGTATTAGATGCGAATGCGTACTCATGTTTCACATTTCCCCGATTTACATCGAATTTACTGTTATTTTGTTAGAAACAATTGAAGTCCAAGAATAGCCACAACTTCATTGAACAATATTTAGCACACAGAAGCTATAAATTAGCGGTTTTTTTATATTTTCCTTGCACGTTATAATTTTTTTTTACAAAACTCAAGTATAATAACTTTAGAGTTCATATTGTACAGGGACATCATTTTATTTTTACTTCAATTTTTATTGTACCTGAGTTTTTAATGTACTTCACTCCCACCCCTTCTACTAATGAAGTTCAACCGTCCTCCACACAGATCCAAGACCGCATACACAGTCATAGTAGCCTTACGGTCATAGTAAACAGTACGTTCCAAAAATATGTTCGCGTTTTCCAGTGACGAAAGAGCTTTCAATATTAAATCATTTTCCGATAGGTACTTTCGTCCATTTGCCTACGTCGCATCCCGGTTTCCCCCACCTGCTTTTATTCGCCAGCTAGTGGCTGGGCTGTCTTAGCTCTTTTCTGAGAACATTAATTTCTGTTAGGAATTGGACGTCTACGTAATATTATACAACTATTTAAAATAATTTAAATAAAAGGGCCTCGTTATGTAATTAACTGTCACGTGATTTTCCCCCTTTCTACGATCCTGCGACAAAACCCCTTGTACGGACAGTAGATAGCATGTCTGAGTAATTTTATCTTTTCGGATCGGGCAGAAGTGAAGATTGAATTTACAGTACGTAAGGTACTCTTTTATAAAGTAGGTACAGAATTATTTCAACATGAGTTACTAGTACGAAGAACGAAACTGGTACTTGAAATTAGGTACAATAGTCTATAGTTCGATAATATGCACAAAAGAACTGAATCCTGTATCGAAATAAATGTCCACCATTTTAAAAAATGTGAGTAAATATCCATATTATGATTATTTTTAAATTTAACTTCATTCTCTATAGTGTAAGCTAATGTGCTGTAGACGGTATAATATACACTGCATAATGAATACGTCCACATGGACAGCTCACTTCGTGAGTAAAGACACTCATTGTTAATACAGTACTGTATTTTGATTAAACAAAAACCTAATGAAAAAGATCAAACTCAAAAGCGCAATATTTCCTAGTTTACGTAAATGGATGAACTACTTTTCTTCCCTCCTATACCTAGTAAAGTGATTTGTTTGTATATTACGCCAGTATCATCGACCTCCAGTCGTGGAAGGGGGTAGCAAACGGCGTTGATCCAGAGGTATAGGCAAGTTAATATTTGAAATGTTAGTAAAAATAAAATGATGTCCCTGTAGAAATTTCGCACATAATAAAATTGTAGACAGAATTATATACGTCATACTGAAGTCGGAAATATAATTTTTATTGAGTTGGGTTGGTTTTATTGCAATAGCTGCACAATGAGCTATTCTGTGGATTAAACTTTTGACAATTAAGTAGTCCTTTGTTTTTTATTGAATTGTTAAAAACAATTGAAGAACGCTTGAACTAAACCGTACAATGCAATAACTTCATATATTCTTATGAGCTATATAGCCATAGAAAAGTTTTAAACTTACGCATTGTTTTGTTTTAACGAGGTACGTTTAAGTTGGCTCCTATTCTGGAATAATGTCCGTTATCTTTTCTGTAATATTCCACGCGCATCTTGCTGCTTAGCAACCCGTAACGTGTCATTACTGGAAAAACAAACGAAGTTTGGATATTATCTTATATGTATTACATTCAAGATAAAACTAGTGGCTTGGGCAGCGAATGCTGTATTTTATTTCGTTGTACTGGTTACGATATTCATAAAAAATTCAAGTTCTTTGTTTTATGATTATGCTGAGATTATTCTCAGTTATTTGAAATCACACAACCACCGGTCACTTAAACATTACTACGAATCCCCCCCCACCATATTTCTTAATTGAGTAAATATTCGTTAAAACAATTGAAGACGAGACTTTAAGCTAGACCTTGAAAAACACAATAATTTCGGCTTTCTTGTTCACTCAATTATATGCGGCTATAAAAGATCGTAAATCACATTTTTACTGAACTGTAGTCTATATATTTTTATTAAGAGCAATAGAGATTTGAGTATCTTTAATCCAGCGGTGACCAAAGCGGTGTCGTGACTACATCGTGTAATCACAGACATTCAAACGGGTACGAGGAGTTTCCTGTGTGTTTCATTCACGTACTGAAGGCAAGCAGTGGCGCTCTACAAACTCTGTCTCTACGAGCAGTAAGAGGTGGTTTCGTAAAGAATGAGAAAAACTTTTTTGTTGTTCTGTAATATGTTTACTTTGCTCAACGGTTCAATTAGGAGTATATAGAAACATTAATTGGCACGCTGAATAATGTATTATTATTATTATTATTATTATTATTATTATTATTACTGACCAGTAAGTAGGCCTATGTGTTTCTATTATTCTTTTGTACGTGCATGAATATTGATATTTTTAGATCTACTCCCTAGAAGGATAAAATTATTAGGTTTCATCTCAATTTTAAATGTCCACACCTGTGGAGTAAAGGTTAGAGCGTCTAGCCGCGAAACCAGGTGGCCCGGGTTCGATTCCCGGTCGGGGCAAGTTACCTGGTTGAGGTTTTTTCTGGGGTTTTCCCTCAACCCAATATGAGCAAATGCTGGGTAACTTTCGGTGTTGGACCCCGGACTCATTTCACCGGCATTATCACCTTCATCTTATTCAGAAGCTAAATAACCTAAGATGTTGATAAAGCGTCGTAAAATAACCTACTAAAATAAAAAAATAAAAAATCTCAATTTTAATCTTCTTAATCTTTAGATGAGGGTAACTATTTATTATTCATTTAATAATAATATTGTAGAAAAACTGATTCAATATTATGTGCTAGTGAACTGTTAAACGTCAGGAATTTACACGTCTTAAATCATAGCCAGGAAGAGAAAGATGAGATAAATAAATGTAAGGAAGTCAGCTACCTAATGGGGTTTGAAATATCTCGTGCTGTAAAGCCTTTTAATAGAACAGAATTTCTCAAAAGAGTAATGATTAAAATAGCTTAAATAACTTGTCCACAATAAGTTTTTAATTTTGAAAAACTACGAATTTCTTGACCAAGTATTGAGAGAAGAATTTAGAAAATTCCTGATTATATTCTAGAGGAAGGTTAAAAAAGAAGCAAGAAAAATCGTATATTATTCACTGGCTCTTGATGACAGCAGTGACATTACTGATACAGCAAAGCTTGAGATTTTTATCCGCGGGATTAATCAAGATGTTAGTACAGGAACCGCCACTGGTTGTAGTTTTCATGCCAAGTAGCTTTCCTCCGTCTCCTTACTTCATAGGCTATCTGTCGCATGTAATCTCTGCAGCTCGAGTTTTGGTCAACGCTGGTTTAATCTGTTATATGAATAAGTCTAAATTCATGTTTCTTAATGAACTTAATTTTTTTTGCTCAAAGCACGTAAATAGCGAATTTACGAATGTGCTCCACACATTAAATATTCTAATACTCAAGTTAGGGAAATATCTGAAATCTGAATTCTATCGTGGTTCAGCTGAAATGACTGAATTACCTTTTATTAAAAAATAACTAAATTATACAGTAAATTTATTGACGGTTTTCAATGCAGTAACTTTCATAGCTTTGTTCACTGTTTTGGTATGTACAGCATACTTAAATCACTAAACCGAGACGTGAATACTCTCAATAAATTAGAAACATCTGAAGATCGAGTTTAAATAAACCTTAAAGCATAATAGCTCCTCATAAATTTTGTTCACTTCTATAGGTATATCAATTCGTGTTTTTATTTAGCTTATAGTAGCCATATTTTATTGCAAACAGTTGAAGTTCGCAGTTTAACCATAGAGTTCAGTGCTTATACGTACAGCATAGCATATGGTCTTGTGCAATGTGCTATATAAAGGTCTTAAACCTGCGTTTTCTTTCTGTTATTTATTAAAATTGTAGAATAATTTATTAGGAAAAATTAAAACAGGAAATTTGTGAGATGGTACAATTTGATGTCCTTTCGTTTCATAAAAAGTCATAAATTCCTGCCTTCATTTGCTTTTAATCCTAAATATTTTATGACAATTGAAACACGAATCAGTGAGTGTCCGATGCAATTATGAGAAAGTTTATTTGTCGTAAACATATTTAAATTGTGATGAATTCAGACTTTAAATTTCCGTTTTGTCAAACACAACAAACATTTTATTAAAATAATTGAATAAAGAATTGTACTGGTATTATATTGCCATAATATTTTTTGCACTTTCTTTCATCGAATTAATATTCCATAAAAAGTTTCAAAATATTATTCCGTTACTTCTATTGAATGAAATTTTAT
Source organism: Periplaneta americana (assembly GCF_040183065.1). Taxonomy (NCBI): domain Eukaryota; kingdom Metazoa; phylum Arthropoda; class Insecta; order Blattodea; family Blattidae; genus Periplaneta; species Periplaneta americana. Next base: position 1,405,279 of record NC_091124.1, on the reverse strand, counting down.
TAAAACAAGTGAAGAACGAGTTAGCCTACTCTTAAGTTTCATTGCATTTATCGTGGAACCGGATTTTCCACAAGAATATTTTAAATTCCCCTATGTTTTCTGTTCTAGCGAATAAGCTTTTATTATTAGCAACGTAGTAAATTAATATTCTTTCGTTATTAATCTACGTTGAAATACTTTTCTGTAAGGTCGGGTATATGTGTGTAACTTACCATGCAAATTTATCAAGTGTGTATCTCACATGATTGCCAGTCTTTTTATGCAAAACAAGAGGAGGGTTTATCCAGAACATCAAACATAATAGTCGGTCTGGGCGGCGCAGTCGGTAGAGCGTTGGTCTTCTGTACCCGAGGTTGCGGGTTCGATGGTAGATGACATTTAAGTGTGCGGAACAAAATTTCGGCATACCGGCGACGCTGATATAACCTCGGCAGTTGCGAGCGTCGTTAAATAAAACGTAATTTGCAATTTTTTTTTCAAACATAATAACTTCATGTATTATTTCTTGTTCATTGCCGGACAAATGTCAGAATTTCACATTTTATTTTGTCCTGGTTAAACGTATTTGAATTGGTTGAATTATTTGTCAAACAGAACTGGTTAACAAATTAAACTCGAATTTTTAAAGCTATAACTTCCCGTATTTTCAGTTTGCTGAATTATAAATCCCATAAAAATGTTCGCTATCAGTGTTTTGTTTCAGCGTTTGTTGAAATGAATAGATAATTATGAAAGACAAATGAAAGGCGAATCTTACTAAACCGTTTTATGCATTATCTTGACTTATTTTCAGTCTCTGAACTATATTGCACAGATATCTTAAGTTCTCGTTTCACTTCTATTGCATATTTTACTATTGAAAACAGCTGAAGTACGATTCAGGTCGAGTTTGCATGCAGTATAATATAAATACGTTATGTATTTGCGTTCACTGATTTATATATGACTTTAAAATATCAGATATTCCAGTTTTTGACCCCTCGATGAATGCAGTTGATTTGTTTATTGAAAATAACTGACGCGCGAATTTAGTGAAGGAGTTGAGTGCAGTAAATCTACGTATTCCTGTTCACTGAATTACCTGTACCATACATTGCATGAGGCTAAAAATAAACAATTCTAATATTTCAAAGCATGAGTACAGACACATTTATTAGTATAGGCAAATACTCATACAGGGTGTACTGAAAAGTGTTCCAATATTTAGAAAGGAAGTAGTACGTAGCAAAACATGACATAACGTCCTGCAAACATAGATCCTAAAATTGACATCTTCAGAGAAATGAGCAAATGTTTACCATTACTGTAATATTGGAGTTCCTCAAGGATCTGATGTGGGTCCTCTACTGTTCCTTATTATAATTCATGATCTGTCTTTTAATATAAATTGTCACGCAGGCCTTTTGCTGATGACACTTTGATGGCCTTAAGGGGAGATTCCACAGAAAATCATGAAAATTTTCCAAAAAAAATTATTGGCTATTTGACTTTTTTAGAATATATATTTGCATACTCCAAATGGATTTACTTCAGTTCTGATTACAAATATGTTCAAAAATGTTTTTTTTTAATTGAGGCTCACAAATTACAAATTTGTTATTACAAATCTAGTACCTTTTTGTCATAACGTTTGCTCCCTAAAGTTACCAGATGAATGTAGCGGAGGAAAATTTTAATTTACATAAATATTCATGTTGCTTTCAAATACATTTTTCCGTAAGATTACTTTTCTTGATTCAACATCGACTTTTATATGTCAAATATTAATCAATGTGGATTAAATTTTTACTGCAAGTATTTATGAGGTAGCTGCATGTTTCTATGCATTTATTTTGTAAGAAATGCTGCTAGTTTATTTTATTTCATGAATTATATAAAAGTAATATTTTTAAAATTTCAAACAATTTTTTTAATTTAATAAATTAGATATTTTATAAAATGAATGCATAGAAATATTTCTCTATGTCTTGTGAATGTAACCAAAAAAAAAAACACGTAGCTTGAAAACTGAAATCTCCTACTAAAAACTTGGGTTTGAAAATATATCTAGAAAGAATAGAAAAAATAAAACATCAAAAGCCAAAAAGATTTGGGAGTTCAAAATTTGGATTTTGGTAGCCCTTTACATAATAAATATGCTTTCAAAATTTGGTTGAAGAAATATTAGGAAAAGAGTTGTTATTTTTAATTGAGTGTCCCCTTAACCCTACCAGAATAAATAAATAAATAAATAAATAAATATTATTATGCATTTTTCCATAATGTATTTCATTATGGTATTCGTTTGTGGGGTAACGGTGCTAATGTTAATAGTGTTCTAATGTTGCAGAAAAAAGTATTATGTATTATTACTAATTCATCTTTTAATGCTCATTGTCGACCTTTATTTCGTAATGCTAATATTCTTACTGTAATTAATCAATATTTATGACTCCTTAGTCTATACCAAGATCAGTTTAAACAGTCATGCTTCTCAATCCCAGCTTCACAAATATTGTACTAGAAATAATCATTATATCGTAAAACCTATGGTCAGGTTGACAGAGATCAAGAAATGGTCAGCTTATTTAGATTTAAAGTTGTTTTAAAAATGGCTTTTAGATAATCCTTTTTATCATATTAATGAATTTTTTGACAGCCATGTGAACTTGGAATTTTAATCTGTTTGTTTTTATTGACCATTGTCTATAAGCACGCTATTGTAATTCTGACAAATAAACATGATTGATTGATTGTAAGAACAGCATATCTTCCACTTGAGTTCTTTGGCAAGAAACAAATGAGGAAACAGAATGTAACTGTTTGTTGAATAGGAGTATGTCCCCCCCCCCCCAAGAACTCACAGTGGCAGATATGCTGTTCTTACAGTAATGGTAAACTGCTCATTTCTCAGAAGATACTAATTTTAGGAACCATGTTTACAGGACTTTTATTTTTTATGCATTCCCGTACATGATCAAAACGGCCCCATTCCGCCACAGTACACTCCCAACAACGACGTACAGCAGAGCGACGTACCAACTGGATTGTTGCTAATTGAATATCATTACAGGCATGTTCAATCTGAACTCTCAGTTCCTCCAGTGTTTGTGGTTTTGTGGCGTACACTGTGTCCTTTAGAGCTCCCCATAGGTAGAAGTCTGGAGGAGTTAAATCCGGAGATCGTGGTGGGAACTCCGCAGCACGTCCCCTTCGTCGTATCCATCTCTGGGTCGTCCTTATTTAGTGCGTGGACAAGTCTCGGAATGTAAGGCTTCCATTTTTAAGCTCGCAAAATTCCATGAACACTGGATTTGCTGATACCAATCTCACGAGAACATTGCCTCATTGACTTCTTTGGGGATTGTGCAAAAGCCTGCATGACTGCATCAACACTCTCGTTATCTGTGGAACTTCTCTTTCTTCCGCACCGCCCTTTCAACACATCTTGCACCGTTTCGTCGACTTCAAACTTGTCTAGGATTCTTGTGATAGTTAACCTTGTTGGTGGTTGTGTTCCAAATTCAACCCTTCAACGTCGTTGAACCTCAACAACATTTTCCACTTTCCAATAGCATTTCAGTATCCACTTACGTTCATCGAACGATAATTGCACCGCCATGTTTGTTTATAAACAGATGAACATGTTTCCATGCTTCCCACTGCCTTTTGAATCATAAACCGCAAAAAATCGTATTTGTATCTCATTTCTTTGCTGTGAAATAGTATTTTAAAGAGTGTATACATCAACTTGAGACACTCTGTCGTCAAAGCCTGTTAATTTCTAAAAAATGGCCCACTGATTTATTTCTTCATTGTTTTATGGGTAGGTTTCTTACCATAATGTTAAATCCCTATGGCTTGTCCTAGAAAACGCACGGTGTAGTATTACTGCGCTTGCATACAGTTGTACAGGGACATCATATTATTTTTACTTCAATTTTTATTGTACCTGAGTTTTTTAATGTACTTCACTCCCACCCCTCTACTACTAAACTTCCAACCGTTCTCCACACAGAACCGAGGCTGCGTATGCAGTACTGAGTTAGTGAGTATAGTACGTTCCAGAAATATGTTCGCGTTTTCAAGTGGCGAAATAGATTTCGATATTGAATCATATTTTCGCACAGGTACTGCCATCCGTTTGCCTACGTTGCATCCCGGTTTCCCCCACTCGCTTCCGTTCGCCCCTCTGTAAAGGCTAGTGGCTGGGCTGTCTTAGCCCTTTTCTGAAAATATTAATTTCTGTTAAGAATTGAACGTCTACGTAATATTATACAACTGTTTAAAATAACTTAAATAAAAGGGCCTCGTTAAGTAATTAACTGTCACGTGATTTCCCCCCCTTTCTACGACCCTGCTACAAAACCATTTGGACGGACAGTAGATAGCATGTATGAGTAATTTTATCTTTTCGGATCGGGCAGAAGTGAAGATTGAATTTACAGTACGTAAGATACTCTTTTATACAGTAGGTAGAGAACTATTTGAACATGAGTTACTAGTAGGAAGGACGAAACTGATAATTGGAATTAGGTACAATAGTCTATAGTGCGATAATATTCACATTAGAACTGAAGCCTGTATCGAAATGAACGGCCACCATTTTCAAAAATGTGTTTAAATATCCATATTATGATTATTTTTCAATTTAACTTCATTCTCTATATTGTACGCTAATGTGCTGCAGACAGAATAATATACACTGCAGAATGAATACGTCCGCATGGATAGCTCAGTTCGTGAGTAAAAACACTTACTGTTAATACTGTACTGTATTTTGATTAAACAAAAACGTAAATGAAAATTGACAAAATGAAAATCCCGATATTTCCTAGTTTACGTAAGTGGATGAACTACTTTTCTTCCCTCCTATACCTAGTAAAGTTATGTGTTTGTATTTTACGCCAGTATCATCGAACTCCAGGCGTGGAAGGGGTAGCAAACGTCGTTTTCGGTTCTCAATCTTTAATCCAAAGGTATAGCCAGGTTAATATTAGAAATGTTAGTAAAAATAAAATGATGTCCGTGTATTAATGTAGACAAGCTTTGCCGTTTTTAGAATGTTCAGTTATTTCAAGCTAGCTGGTAAGCAAACTGATAAAACACAGGTATTTACTTGAGCTTGTGAATAAACTCTAGTCCTTATTCACACTCTGTTAAAGTGTTTACCTTGAGAATAAGTGCAGTATACTTGAAAGTTATCAGTAAAAACTTGTAAATATTTACTAACCTAATTTTCATTCATTCTTTTGCGAATATTGTCTTTTAAAAGTATAAGTAAAAGATGTTACTTTGCATTATTCACTTCTCCCATCGTATAAAATGTGTTTTGTTTTTTAAAATTATCTTCGTACGCTTTTCTGTGATAACATGCTTCATTTACACGCAATACAATACCATCCTCTGATTAGTAACCATAGCAACTTTTCTGTTCGTAAGAAATCTTACGTGTGTGCATTATTTTGGTGGGCTGACCAAAGCATAATGTGAAAGAGCACTTGTATTGTTTTGCAGGAAGATTTTAGCCACAGTCGCATTTGTCGCACTGTATTGTATTGTATTGTATTTATTAACATTCCATGGTATTCATACATTGCTTTACAGCTAGAATATGGAACAAGTCAAAAAACTTAATACTACTATAAAGTCTTAATTTATAGTCACAGTCTAGATGAAATGTATACAGACGAGATTTACAATATAGTCTACTAGTACAACACAAAGTTTCAGTATCAATTTCATGAAGTGTTATTGAATGTCATGAATTCACCTACAGAATAGAAGGCGTGAGAAATTAGGTACTTCTTTAATTTGGCCCTAAATAATTTTATGTTTTGAGTTTCATTTTTATATCGATAGGGAGGCTATTAAAAATTTTTGCTGCCATATAACGCACTCCTTTTTGATAGCACGATAGACTTGCCGATGGAGTATGAAAGTCATTTTTTGACGTGTATTTATGCTATGAACTGTTGAATTAGTTACAAAGTTTTCACGATTACAAACGAGGAAGACTATTAATGAAAAGATATACTGACATTTTGCTACTCGGCTTCTAAATACACAACAAACTTTGAATGTAAATGTGCAAAAATGCGACAACCACATTGGACTGAAGAAACGAAGATGGTAATGGAGAAAATGAAATCAGAGATGTGTTTAGCGTAAATTAATCCGAATTTAAATGAAATTCTAATGGTATGGACAATATTCAAAAAGGTATTGATCAATAGATGTACAGGAATTGATTTCAAAGAGTTGGTGTAATTAATGTAAGTTAAATGAACAATTTCGTCTCTTCTTCTTCTTCTTCTTCCCTTCAATAGGCCAAATGGCCTGTTACGGTCTCACAGTTGAATTTTCAATCCAGCGCTTCTTTGGACGACCGAGAGATCTCTTCCCGTTTGGACGATAGTGGAGCATGACTTTTGGGATTCTATCCCTATGAATGCGATGCATATGATTTATCCAGTTGTTCTGATAATGTTTTACGTGATTAATTACAGGTTCTGGTTGTAATTCTTCCATTACATCTTCATTCTGTTTCTGATTCCATTTCGTATATCCCGCTGTATATCTCATAAATTTCATTTCATTGGCCGTTATTCTGCTTTCGTCTTTCTTCCTCAATGTCCATGCCTCACTGCCGTAACAAAGTACAGGTCTCGCCAAGGTCTTGTAAAGGCGAATTCGAGTATGCCTTTGTACTAGGGAAGGTTTCACAATGGTGTTAATTATTCCCATTGTTTTAGTGTATTTAGAAATTTTCTGTGAAATGTCTACTTCATCGAAAAAGATAATGTGTATCCGAGATATGTAAACTCTTTCTAATATTTTTGAATCTAAATATATTTTGCTAGGCACAGGGTATTTTCCGCAGAAGGCCATAATTTTAGTTTTTTTCCTTATTGATTTTCATATCATATTTAATTCCAATTTTGTTAAAATTAAAAATTGAACGTTGTAATCCATCTTCTGAGGGTGCCACCAGAGCTAAATCGTTTGCAAAAAGTAATGAATCCAGTTGTAAATGTCTATTGAGTTGTATATATCGATGAGGCAATTGTTTCCATTCTCTAATTATTTGATTCATATATAATAAATAGTAACTGTGAAAGGCTGCAACCTTTTCTTACTCGTGTATGAATTTCTGTCCAATGCGATAATTTATTGTCACACCTTGCTGCAATTAGATTTGTTTTATAGATATTATATATGTTTGCTGTAAGTTGTTGTGGAACAAGGTCTGTGGCTAATACATTTAATAATTTATTTCTGTTCACCCTGTCAAATGCTTTTTCCAAATCAATGAAAGCAATATGTGTTTCTAAGTTGAATTCCCGGTGTTTTTTCATCAATAATTTTAATGTAAAATACCCATCGCAACATGATCTTCCCTTTCGGAAGCCATTTTGTTCTTCTCCGAAAAGTGTTTCATAATGCTTATACAATTTGTTCTTGATTATGCTGGTAAAGATTTTATATCCTGTATTTAATAGACTGATCCCTCTGTAGTTGTCCTACGATTTTACGTCTCCTTTTTTGAATATAGGAAGTATGATTGATTTTGTCCAACTTGCTGGTATATCATCTCCTTTCCATATCTTATTTAGAAAGTGAACCCCACCAATTCTACCCCTTCGGGCCGGCAACCCGTTGGGCAGTAATTTCATAACTGCATTCAAATCTCACAACAATTTCTTCTAATTGATTTATATAATTCCATCGTATACTGTAAATTGTGAGCGGGGACTCAATTGCATGGATCTTGTAAACACTGAAATTAGAAACCACCTTTCAGTGAAAAGAGTTAGCACTTTGCTAATAATAAATCTTGAAGTGCCTAAATGTAAAGAATTTCAGTGTTTAGAGTGTTCATAAAATAACATATTTTAATGCGATGTAAATTCAGCAGTAATAGATACTTACTTATATAAGTATATCTAGAGTGTGATAAGGTGAATTGAAAGTAATAAAATTCCAAAAAACAAATTACATAAATTTTGTTTCTGCATACTTTATTAATTTTATCTTACTTACTTACTTACTTACTTACTTACTTATTTACTTACTTACTTACTTACTTACTTACTTACTTACTTACTTACTTGCTTTTAAGGAACCCGCAGGTTCATTGCCGCCCTCACATAAGCCCGCCATCGGTCCCTATCCTGAGCAAGATTAATCCATTCTCTATCATCATATCCTACCTCCCTCAAATCCATTTTAATATTATCTACCCATCTACGTCTCGGACTCGCCAAAGGTCTTTTTCCCTTCGGCCTCCCAACTAACACTCTATATGCATTTCTAGATTCGCCCATACGTGCTACATGCCCTGCCCATCTCAAACGTCTGGATTTAATGTTCCTAATTATGTCAGGTGAAGAATACAATGCTTGCAGTTCTGTGTTGTGTAACTTTCTCCATTCTCCTGTAACTTCATCCCTCTTAGCCCCAAATATTTTCCTAAGCACCTTATTCTCAGACACTCTTAACTTATGTTCCTCTCTCAAAGTGAGAGTCCAAGTTTCACAACCATAAAGAACAACCGGTAATATAACTGTTTTATAAATTCTAACTTTCAGATTTTTTGACAGCAGACTGGATGATTTTATCTTTCTGCAGAACTATTTATAATATTGTACAAGCATTTCGCAATTTCCACAAATATAATTTTTCATTTGTGCATTTTTGCGACAATTATTTGTGTTCTTCCTTAAGCCCTGTTTTGCAGTATTTGTGAGTAAAAATGTATTTACGATCTTATCATTAAATTTTACATTCATTTAAATTTATGAAATGAGAATATGAATGTTATTCTTAAAAGAGAAAATCTTGTCGACTTTTAACAAGTTTCAGCTGTGGATAAGTGTGATAAGTCAGCCATTTTGTTATGTAGTTCCTCCTACTTCCATTACATATTAATGCTTTGTTCTATTCATTGGTTGGGTATTTCCACGACTCCTTTGATTGGTTAAAGCTCTCTGACGTCATCAGATGCAAACTATCAGGTTGTCTGTTATCTTCTGATCTAACATTGCAGTGTCATATCATCTTGACTCTGTGTCTTCAATTAAAACTCTTTGTTGGAGCAGAAGGGCTTCAAATTAAGATTTCTATCTGATTGATGTTTGCACTTTGTTAGAGGAAATAATAAATATGTCTATTGAAGATGAATGGAGATAAAATTCGAGTGATAGCTTGCAGCAGGGTTTGGAGCAAGAACGTGCTATGCTATATTCTGTGAAGTCAGCCTTGCAACAGTCCTCGAAACGATATTCATCTACTCCAATGTTTAGTTCCACGAATTTCTCACCGTGGGCGCTAATGAAGAGCAATTTAATTTCTGTTGAAACTAGATCCTTTAAATGGAAAATAAGACAAGAACTTATAATATGTATTCGACAACTTAACTACATTTGGTGAGATTGTCACCTGTTTCGCATACCTTACCTTAACTCGAAATAAATAGAAAATTTTCCCCAGACCTGTATCTACCAGGTAGACCACTTTCGGAAATTGTATATTTTAATACAATGGTCGGTATTTTATACCTTCCTGATTTATAATCACAGTAGGATTATTTTCTTTCAATTGACAATAAGTAAACGTTGGAGTGAAACTGTCTTATAATTTTTCTATCAGAAACTATGCTCCTACAAATAGTTGCTGAGAAAATGGTACAAGACGAAAAACAAAATCACAGATTTTAACTCCAATGTTCAATAATTGTCAACTGTAAGAAATAATTTTAGTGACTTACATCCACAACACTCTTATCAATTATATTATCTACTTAAATGACGATTTTTTATATTATTTCAATCTATTATTGTATTATTTTAAGGATTCGTAACAAGCTGTTTTTTACTGTGATGGGTAAACGGTGTCTCAGTGAAACGTACAGCAGAGTCCGTATAGGTCAGTTTCTGTCAGATGCGTTTCCAATTCACTGCGGGCTAAAGCAAGGAGATGCACTATCACCTTTACTTTTTAACTTTGCTCTAGAGTGTGCCATTAGGAAAGTCCAGGATAACAGAGAGGGTTTGGAATTGAACGGGTTACATCAGCTGCTTGTCTATGCGGATGACGTGAATATGTTAGGAGAAAATCCACAAACAATTAGGGAAAACACGGGAATTTTACTGGAAGCAAGTAAAGAGATAGATTTGCGAGTAAATCCCGAAAAGACAAAATATATGATTATGTCTCGTGAGCAGAATATTGTACGAAATGGAAATATAAAGATTGGAAATTTATCTTTTGAAGAGGTGCAGAAGTTCAAATATCTTGGAGCAACAGTAACAAATATAAATGATACTCGGGAGGAAATTAAACACAGAATAAATATGGAAAATGCCTGTTATTATTCTGTTGAGATATTTTATCATCCAGTCTGCTGTCAAAAAATCTGAAAGTTAGAATTTATAAAACATTTATATTAACGGTTGTTCTTTATGGTTGTGAAACTTGGACTCTCACTTTGAGAGAGGAACATAAGTTAACGGTGTTTGAGAATAAGTTGCTTAGGAAAATATTTGTGGCTAGGAGGGATGAAGTTACAGGAGAATGGAGAAAGTTACACAACACAGAACTGCACGCATTGTATTCTTCTCCTGACATAATTAGGAACATTAAATCTAGACGTTTGAGATGGACAGGACATGTAGCACGTATGGGCGAATCCAGAAATGCATATAGAGTGTTAGTTGGGAGGCCGGAGGGGAAAAAGACCTTTAGGGAGGCCGAGACGTAGATGGGAATATAATATTAAAATGGATTTGAGGGAGGTGGGATATGATGATAGAGAATGGATTAATCTTGCTCAGGATAGGGTCCAATAGCGGGCTTATGTGAGGGCGGCAATGAACCTCCGGGTTCCTTAAAAGCCAGTAAGTAAGTAAGTAAGTTTATTGTATTATTATTTTATAACCTACTAATACAATTACCTATTTACTTACGTACTTTTGAAAAGTATTTCTGCTACTTCTAAATAGAGTTAAAAGTTAAAGCAGAATTTTGCGGCCTTAAAATATGTAATTCTCGTATTATTAACCTCCTTATCTGATGGGACAGTTTTGCACACACCGGTTTAGTATTCAAATAACTTAAGTAGTTCTTTCTTTCTCAACTGGTGTAACATATGGTGAAATCCAATTCTTGACAGTATGCAGTTTGAAATATTATATGAATATAAAACCGGTATGTGCCATATCTGTCCCTGAATGCGGTAAGGGGTTAAATTTGTACGAAAGGCACAACAATAGGCTATATGACGCACACAAAACCGTTCCTGCTATCTGCTGCATACCACAGAGAACAATATTAAAATATTGTGTTGTCAGTTAAGACAGCTCTGTTATTTATACGGTTGTGTTTTGGAAGTACTTGTGTTTGCGTGAAACGTTAGGCCTTGGCAGTGGAGATACTATCTCTTAGATATGCAAGGGTTGACAACAGCAAAGGTCAATGAATAGGTGACAACTGCCTTAAAACGTTTATAACTTACAGGAAGTACATTAAATTTGTGAGTTTTAAGTTTTGTCATTATTTTCATTACTTATTATTCTACAAGATATAAGTTACATTTTATTAGGGGAGAAGTGGGTACAGTGAGACAGGAAGAACAGTGAGACATTTTTTATTAGATGGTAAATTTTGATATTGAAATGTTTGTAACAGTGGAGTTGTATGTTGCATGAGTAAAGTAACAGTATTTCCATACTCGATTTGATTTTAATTATAAAGGTGACTGATGAAAAAATAGTTCGTAATTTTTCACTCTAGAAGCAAAATTTTGGCTTATGTTTAATGAAGGTTATATTGGATATACAAAATGAAATAGAAATATGAATTTTTTTTACCTAATACTATGGTATTTGAGATTATGTTTGGAAAAGTTTCGTCTTTCTTGTTCTGATTTTGAAGTGATGTCGCCATTTTTAAACGAACTATGCGTAAAGGGAACAGTGAGACATGCCGTTGAAGGGTACACTGAGACGTCTCACTGTTCCCTTGTACCAATGATTTGTAAAAACAAATTGTAACTATATTACATTTACCGGTAACTAACATTAAAAATGAACTTACTAGTAACCAATAAATTTAGGAACTACAGCTTAAAATAATGGATACATTACATTTTAATGATTTCTTAAATAAAAAACTATTCACAAAATTTAAGAAAATGTTAAAAAATAATAAAGAATTAAATTAAATGTTTATAATTATAAGCTTTGTTGTCACCAAAAATTCATTTTATTTTTTCGCAAAACTTTCAAAAGTTATGCAAAATTCACTTTTCCAAATGTTGCAGATGTTTCAATGGTTTCGAAGTCAGACATCAAAATGATTCTAAATAAGGCTACAGAATATGGCAAGATAAAGAGTCAGCAAGCTTTCTTTTCTTTTGAAATAAATGTAAATCATTTCAATGTCCGTTAATAGACACTGTACCCTCCTGAATGGGAACAATGAGACATTTGCATTTTTTTTGACAAACACGCATTGTATATTATATCCTTCATCTATTAACATTTCTGTGTATGTAGTATTGTACGCCATGTTTTAATGTGTATTTCTATTGCACTTGATTTTAAAAATACTCGAAATTTCACTTGCATACATATGTCTTAATATTTTGTGTCTCACTGCACCCACTACTCCCCTAATTACCTGTTCTAATAACTGTTTACTGAATGCTACAGGTACGTAATTTATACAGGGTGATTCACGAGGGTTTACCGTCCCTTACGGAGCTTAATTTCTAAGACATTTTCAGCAAAAAAAGTCATATAAACATTTGTCCTAATCGCATTATTTTCAGGGTTACACTAATTTGAAACTTTTTGTAAAATACCATTATTCTTGAGTTTTAAGGGTAGAAGAATGTTACAGATAAAGAATAAATTATTCATAAGCGTCATTTATTTAATTAGCTAATATTCTGAAGCTAAACATTTGTTGTGAATTCCACAGTTGCTCCGTACTGAATTCTTTTTTTTTATTATTTTTAACTACAAAATTATATTTTCTTACGCATTTATCACAACAATTGTTACAAATCAGCCACTCTTGTAAATTCTTTAAGACTGTACATTAGGATGCGTAATTAAACTGTAAAGAATCGAGTTCCTAAAGTCTATGATTTGTAACAACTTTGTTATAAGTGCGTAAGAATATCATTTTTATTTAAAAATTGAAAAGCAAAATCTGTACAAAGTAAATGACAACACATTTTTAGCTTGAGAACACTAGCCAATTAAAGAAACGATACTTCTGAATAGTTCATTCTCTATTTTTAATATTCTTTTACCCTTAAAGCTAAAGAAAAAAGGTACCTTACAAAAAAACTTCAAATTAGTGTAACTTAAAAATATTGAGGTTAGGACAAATGTTTACATGACATTTTTTGCTCAGAATGTCTTCGGAAATAAGGTCCGTAAGTGACGGTAAATTCTCGTGAAACATCCTGTATGTTATACTTATTTCGCTATTTTCTATCTCAAGATTATTAAGAATAGTGAATGTTATCCATGTTTGTTTTCTGTATTTTTAAGTAATGTTTATGTGCCACGTTAATTTTCATTTTTTTAAGTAAACAGTGATGCACAATGAGGCCAACACAAAAATTATTTTCATACACAACCTATGCTTCACGTTAAAACGCTAAAGAAGAAAAACTACTTTCATATAAGTGAGTTTTGAACGGTAGAATTTTGTACTGATTTTGTAGTCAATACGTACTCCTTTTTGCCTTGGAATCCAAAAATCAAACAGATTTTTTCCTAGAAAAGATATTAGGGCGACCTTAACAATTGAGCTCAATTAACTATCTTTTTAGCAGAAGTCCTTAAAGGAAAACTTTTCTTCGCGACTAAAAGTAGATATTGTTAACTAACTTCTGAACTAAAGGCTGGTTCACAATAAACCGGGAACGAGAACCAGAATTAAAACGAGAAGCAGAGGACGTGAATATGAAAATTTTTTATTCACAATAACCCGAGAACATAGACGACTATGAATATCGATATGCATGTCAATAACGATATATAAAGTCGATATTACGCATTCCGATGTTATTTTTGTATAATTAACCAATGGCGTTCTCTCATGAGTACAAGGCTGCCAACATAAACACAGGTTAACCAACTTCGAAATTTCAACTGAAACATTTCGTTAGGTACGGTACTATAAATGTGCCCATGCATCTTTATTATCACAACCTATTTTAAGTCTACCATAACGTAAAATAATTAGAGAAGAAACATTTGTAATAGAACAAAAATGAACACAACAGTAGTTATTGAACTGAAGCATGAATATGTATTGTGTCATACAACCAATACAGTAATAAAATATGATTCACTTCCGATCGGTGTTCAAAGATGCAACTATTGAAAGCCACTTATTCTCCTTCATTTTCTCATCTTTATACGAGGCGCGCCGCTTATCGTAAACGTGAGGATTTTCCTCAACACTCAATATTAGAATCTCATCAAATAAAACTTGCTCCATGATGCACAGCACAGAACAAAATAATGCATAGGTTATGTCACGGTCTTCTTGCTACAAAATATACGACGACAAAATAGCTTTCAGATGGCAATAGAATGAATCTAGTGGGCTGTGATCGGAAACGTGAACGCCAAAGTTGAAACCAAAACTTGGCCAACTCTCCGTTCCCGATCCCGGGCTCCGGCAAGCTTTTCGTTAATTGTGAATGCTCACATTTTAACAATTTTACCGTTTTCGTTTTCGTTCCGATTCTCGTTTCCGGTTTATTGTGAACCAGGCTTAAGACTTTCTGTAAAGAACCTACCTTCAGAACTCTCAATTAACTTACGAATGGGAAAACCTCGGAAAAACCAACCAGATAATCAGCCCAAGCGAGAATCGAACCTACATCCAAGCGTAACTCCGGATCAGCAGGCAAACGCGCTACCGGCTTAGCTTCCCCGGTAGCTGATACAATAATTATGTGTCGCTAAACACAGAGAGTCGTATGTCTGCATTTCACGCATGTCTCGGC
The DNA here is from genome assembly GCF_040183065.1 of Periplaneta americana. NCBI lineage: Eukaryota > Metazoa > Arthropoda > Insecta > Blattodea > Blattidae > Periplaneta > Periplaneta americana. Next base: position 1,390,263 of record NC_091124.1, on the reverse strand, counting down.
CGAACTGGTTGTGAAGTATCAGTGGAGCAATCCAGCTCCGTGTTTAGTTATTGCTTTATTGTTCTGTTAAATCGCTTTACGCTGTAGCCCGATCAATTGTGCTTTTGTTCTACCGTAGATAGCAGACATTTTTCTCAAGTCTCATTTCAAACATCTGGAAGAGCCATGCCTTAACATTGCAGCTCTATTAGAACACTGCAAGTGCGCTGTCGTCACTACGCCGGCGAGAGAGCTGCAAACGGAGAGAGAACGAGAATACAGTACGCGTAGCAGAGTGCGTGTCTTGCGTACGTAAACCAAACGCCGAGAGTAAAAAATACTTCCGAAGTAAACGTTCCTATAATCGCTTTATAGTGACGTTCATTGGAATTCTTCGGAGAGATGGAAACACTGCGTATTAAAATATTATCGTTTTACGAGGACTTTGGTAGAGAAACAAAAGATAAACAGATAGTCCACACAGAAGGCATTTATAACTAGGGACCGGATTTTTATGTAATATCAAGGTATGAAATATGTACATATTTATGTAAGAAAAATAAGCTGAATATATACCAAAATATGTAAAATTATAAAAACATTTAATATAAATATCTGACAGGTATAGGATAGGTAAGACTCTCCAGTTGTGATTTCATAGAGCACCCGACTTTTTTACCGCACACTTGACACATTACTATTTTTCCATCTGTAGTGAAAGCTTCGTCCATCGCAATCCATGATTTTATTTTTATCGTTAGGGTTGAAGATACAGCTGCCATTTTAGTTAGCTAAAAGCAGTAGATAAACTCACTTGCACTTTATACTGTAAGTACTAAAACTAGAGAACTGAGTGAAATGAATGACACAACAGTACTGCAAGCACTGTTTCGCTTTACTGCATTAGGAGAAAATAAGAGGAGATGTGGGACACATGCATTTTAGCTGCTCCCTGTAAGAAACAAAGTACCTACTGAAACCTCAAACTATAGGCATTTACAAACTGTTGTTTGAAAAGTGGCATTCCTGTCTCATTCAGAAGGGTAGGATTATTCCAGCCGAGAACCTTACTTTCTAATTGCTCGGAAAATCCTATTTCCGAATAGGTCTACTAAATTTAAAATAAAAAAGTCAAGCAATAACCTGAAAGTCTCATGTCAGACTTGACACGGGTTTTCCCTGGAATGATTAGGAAGAGGGTGGGTACGGTTGCAAATTGCATGGGAATGGCTTGTTAAGACGTGGGCAGAACAATTATAGTTCGAGAAAAATCATGTCGTCCTCCACCGCATGAAGGCAACGCTACTTTCTGAGTGATTTTTACAATACAAGGTAGTTGTATGAGAAAGGTTGCCTTTTGTTCACTCATATTTACAGTGGGCGGTATGGGGTGAGTGCCTCATTACTTCCTGGAACTAAGGACGTTATGTTTCGTCCCGAAATATGTCCTTTCTTGGGTAGGTAAAAAGGCTTTTTAAATCTGTGTATTTCAAATTGTAAACTTCCCCAGCAGAAGTTTTCTTTTTCCTTTCAGAGAAGTAAAAATGAATAAAACTCATAAATATGTAGATTTATGTAATACCAAGCCATAATATGTAATGTGAGGTAAATATGTAAAAATGTGTAGTATCAAATTTTAATATACTAATGGTAATTACAAGATTCTCAAAGATTTGTTATTTATATACGGTTAGGTTAAAAGGAATATAATAGACCTATGTAATTACATAAAAATCCGGTCCCTAGTTATAACCCTGTTGTTGATCTCAGGCTGTTTGTCTAGGCTTCCTATGGTCTAATTACTAGGGAATGGATTTCTAAGTGCTAAAAAAAGAGATTTGGGATTTTATAAAATCCAGTTTAGGAATTTTAGTAGTTTATATAAAATTAACAGTTACCTAATAATTTTAATTTTCGTAAATATTAAATTTTAGGTGGAATTTACGAGTATGTACAAGGAACTGGTGCTGACAGTTCTGCTGAACTGAAGACTCGAATTATATCAGCGAAAGAGACTGATTGCTGACTGGTGCATTGACGCGAAAACTAATGAAAGCTCTCGCCTAACTTGAACAACCTACCATCTCGTTTGCGCTAAGAAGCAAACATTCTCATGGAGGCAGATAAAAAAAGTTACATTATTTTCTCTCACCAAGTTAATAATATCAAAACAAGTGCTTGTACAAGTTTTGGCCACTCGAGCGCAATTACCAGGGGGCCCCCAGGAGTAAATTTCCCTTGGGCAGCTTACAGAAAGGAAACACAATTTCATGGAAAATTTATTGGAACAGATACAGATATTGTTGAGCTATTTTTCAACATATTCCCCACCGGAATTCAGATATTTGTTATACCATGTGATCAACTTTTGTATCCCTGTGTTGTAGAAGTCTGCCGCCTGGGATCGGATCCAGTGTGTGACCCCACGATATGAGAAATGTCTCAGTTTGGGTGGGGAATATGTTGGAATATAGCTCAACAGTTGCTGAATCTGTTCCAATAATTCTTTCCATGAAAATGTGTTTCCTTTCTGTAAACGGCCCCAGGGAAACTTACTTTCTGGAAGCCCTCGTAATTGCGCTGGAGTGCCCAAAATTTGTATAATCACTTTTTTTGACATTATTAACATGGTGGAAGAAAAACAATTGAATTTTTTATCTGCCCCCATGTAAGATGGACTTTCCCCAAACGAACTACTGTAGATTCCAGGGAATTAGGTAAAATCTTTTCCTCTCCCCTTCTAAGACCAATATTGAACGAGCGTGCCAGGCCAGTGCTTGTAAGATAATTCTTTTACATTTTAAACAGCACTTTTGTAGTTTTTTGCGGTTCTGGCAATAGAAATGAGTGGCCTACAAAAACCGATCCAGATGTATCCACACCAGAAATTGTCCCTCGACACACCGGGGTTTGAACCGGAGGCCTCGGCATGGAAAATCAGCGCACTAATTGTTCAGATTACGAAACAGAGGTATAAACCGAAAGAGCTTACAGTTAGCAATAATACAGCTTTCTCTAGAGTGAACTATTCCGTACTACATATGGAAGCACACTCTCGTTACTGCATAGATAGATCCACTTTCTCTTCGCATAAAGTTCATTGAAAATATTAATCGCCGTGAGATCAGTGCAGCTTCTGTAGAGATTGTCTTTCGCACATTCCCATTGGACAAAGTTTAGAGAAAGTACAAAGGAATTGCAAAAAAGGTTTCCAAGTATTCACGAATAACTCGTTTGCAGAATTCTTCTCATAAAATTGGTCTCCACATGTCCATCCGGCTGCCCTTCTTTCTGTGTGTCCTTGCAACTGCCTGACTATTCAAACGAGTTCTAGCAAATGTCTATGTCTATGGAACTTTTTGACTATGAAACTCTGTATTTTCAAATGTCCGTATTAGCAATCTGCAATGCAACTGTCTGTCCTTGCGACTGTGTCCTTGCGAATGTCTGTCTTTGCAAATGAGTCCTTGCAAATGTCTATGTATGTGTCTGATTATACAAGAGTCTGTATTTGCAAATGTGTCCTAGGATATGTCTGTCTATGCAACTGTCTTTGCAAACGACTCCTTGCAAATATCTGTTTATGCAACTGTCTTTGTAACTGTCTGTCTTTCCTAATGTCTGTCTATGCAACTGTCTATCTATGCAAATGTTTGTCTATGCAACTGTCTGTCTTTGTAAATGTCTGTCTATGCAAATGTCTGTTTATGCAACTGTCTTTGTAAATGTCTGTCTATATAAATGTCTGTCTATGCAACTGTCTGTCTTTGCTAATGTCTGTCTATGCAACTGTCTATCTATGCAAATGTTTGTCTATGCAACTGTCTGTCTTTGTAAATGTCTGTCTATGCAAATGTCTGTTTATGCAACTGTCTTTGTAAATGTCTGTCTATATAAATGTCTGTCTATGCAACTGTCTGTCTTTGCTAATGTCTGTCTATGCAACTGTCTATCTATGCAAATGTTTGTCTATGCAACTGTCTGTCTTTGTAAATGTCTATCTATGCAAATGTCTGTCTATGCAACTGTCTGTCTATGTAACTGTCTGTCTTTACAAATGTCTGTCTATGCAAATGTTTGTCTATGCAACTGCCTGTCTTTGTAAATGTCTATCTATGCAAATGTCTGTCTATGCAACTGTCTATGTAACTGTCTGTCTTTACAAATGTCTGTCTATGCAAATGTCTGTCTATGCAACTGTCTGTCTATGTAACTGTCTGTCTTTACAAATGTCTGTCTATGCAACTGTCTTTGCAAATGTCTGGCTTTGTAACTGTCTGTTTATGTAAATGTCTGTCTTTGCTAATGTCTGTCTATGCAACTGTCTATCTATGCAAATGTTTGTCTATGCAACTGTCTATCTTTGCAAATGCTTTGTCCATGCAACTGTCTGACTATGCAACATTCTGTCTTTGCAAATAATTCTTACAAATATCTGTCTTTGCAATTGAGATCTTGGAAATTCTGTCTATGCAAATGTTTGACTATGGAACTGTCTGTCTTTGCAAATTTCTTCTTACAAATGTCTGTCTATGTAAATGTTTGTCTATATGAGTGGACCAAGTCCATCTGGAATATTTCTGAAATATTGAGTCTTAAAGTTCCTGGCTCACGCTTAGCAATCATCACCTTCCATAGAAAATGCTGCCCTCTGTGGAGTAACAAATGAGTTATAATAATAATAATAATAATAATAATAATAATGGCTTTATTTAACCTCGCAGAATTAATGCCGTAAGGCCTTCTTTTACACTCAACCAGGATTAAAACTTGCTTACATAGTTGAACATAAAACTGGATCGGAATTAAGTAATTACATACTGATACAATTTAGGTACATAATGAGATCAAAAGAGGTAGTTGCATAAAATTTACCTCATAAAATAAAAATAAACATAGTGGAATACATATTAATGTTGTTAGAATCAAATACGAATCACATAAAAACAGAAGCCGATAATTCAATTTTTTAAAAAATGTACACAGTAAAAATAAAAATAAACACATTAATATACATATTAATATTAGATTACATTTAAGTAGTTATGGACTTGGTTTGTTATGGCAATGAATAAATCTAAGTTTTCTTCATCCGAGATTGTATTAATCCACAAACTGATCACTGGTGGACCTGGCCCACTCTGGTTGTGATCCCCTCATATAACTGTCTGTCTTTGCAGTTGAGTCCTTGAAAATTCTGTCTATGCAAATGTTTGACTATGGAACGTCTGTCTTTGCAAATTTCTTCTTACAACTGTCTGTTTTTTTAAATGTCCGTCTTTGCAATTGTCCGTTCTTGCAATGTGCCTGTCCTTGCAACTGCTTGCTCTTTCGACTGTAAGATCCTCCGACTGGCTGTTTCTTCTTCCCAGTATCAGTGTCCCCTATCGTTTGTCTTCGGGACAAATAATACAAAATCTGCGAGATAGACCAAGAAGTGACGTAATTTGCAACGAGTGTTTCTTTTTACTTACAGCGCGTACATGTCTGTTAATTTTAATATTAATTTTGCAACTGTGAACATCTAAGATATATTGCAAATTATGATGCTATTCAGTTTACTTTTGTAATTAATCGCATAATTGCATATGCAGATAGTAAAGTAAAGCAGCTTGTGGGCCGCGTCTGTTTGCTTTCTTCTCAATACTGCAGCACGCTGTACTGTACACTTTGACGTACCTACGTCTTTAATGGCGTTCATTTTTTTTACGCAGCACGTATTCGAAGTCGTGATCCGTTGCACATACTTTCTCACCCGCAGCACGCGACACCATTTAGCTCTGAGTCACTTTCTCTAGAAGGTTCGAGTGCATTGCAGGCGCCATCCCGGCCAAGTGCACGTGCTGCATGGCAATATTCGTTACATATTGTAAATGCACTAGAAGATGATCTCGTGGAGTTCTTTACATTGAAAAAATCTTAGTACCTGTGACTGAACGACTGATTTATTGAACGTATTCAGAGAACAAACGACTTGATCCCTTTCTGCGGACAGACCAATCTTGCACACGTTTGAATGTTGTATTCGACCGTAAAACGTGCTTCTTCAATATGTTGCTAAATAAAGACAGACAGAGTAAGGAAAGAATTGCAAAAGAATTTCGTTTCGAATAGACTTGCGGTCTTACTAATAAAAACTCTATATACAGACGTTTAACTGTCTTATACTTATACAATGAGTAGCTCGTTTATAAGTCGTATGTAAATTCCTTACTAATAATCACTACATACGTCGTGTATAACAGTACAACTGTTACACAGCTACGTCATAGTTTCGTCATTACTTCGTTACGAAAGGTAATAGAATATCTGAGGTTCTCTATTGCATCCGGCAGAGCGCTCTAGTGTGGCGTGTTAAGTACATATAGTACAACTGGCTCTAATCGATTAACACACTATATTTTGGTCAAAGAGTACAAGCTACAGCAATATTATTCTAATTATTCTGTGCTCTTTGGTTTGTTCTTCTGTGGTTACAAGGCAACCATCATCATAAAATGACAGTCGATACGAACAGCTGTTAGAAGGGCGGCCATTTTTTCTCTATATACAACGCTTAATCAAGGGGTTTCGTGTATATAACTACTGCAAAGCGATTCCCATTGTATAGTTACAGCCTGTTTATACATCCTTTGCTTATGCAAGGTTTATTAGTAAAGTTTTCTGTCTCAAGTCTGCATAAGTCTCGTATAAAAACTATACACGGTTTATTAGTAACACTGTTGGTGTTATAGACCTTGCCTAATACATTGTACAAACTCTGTGGTAGGCAGACGTTTCTATGGCAACTGATCATTTGATGGAATAGCCCCATATGATCAGCGCTTTTTTCTTAACGTGGAATCGTCTATAGTTGATCTTGTTTTTATTCATTTCTTTCCATTCCACTAGTTGCTCTTGATTTTATTAATTTTCTTCCATTGCAGTCGTGTTCTGTTTCATTTAACACGTTTTTCAATTAATAACATAATTATAGAGCCACCGATGTAGCTCACGCAAACGTTCTGATGGGGACAGATGAAGTTAATTTTTTTCTTCCACCATGTTAATAATGTCAAAAGAAGTGCTTATACAAATTTTGGCCACTCGGCCGCAATTACGAAGCCGTCCAGAAAGTGAGTTTCCTTTGGGGCCGTTTATAGAACAAAACTCAATCGCATGGAAATATTTATTGAAACAGATACAGCAATTGTTGCGCTATTTGTCAACATATGCCCCACTGGAATTGAGAAATTTGTCATACCATGGGGTCAATTTTTGTGTCGTAGAAGTCAGCCGCCTCAGATCGGAACCAGCGTTTGACTGCGTCTGCACCTCTCTCTGTGGAAAAAAAAAAAATGTTATGTTTTATTTAACGACGCTCGCAACTGCAGAGGTTATATCAGCGTCGCCGGATGTGCCGGAATTTTGTCCCGCAGTAGTTCTTTTACATGCCAGTAAATCTACTGACATGAGCCTGTCGCATTTAAGCACACTTAAATGCCATCGACCTCGCCCGGGATCGAACCCGCAACCTTGGGCATAGAAGGCCAGCGCTATACCAACTTGCCAACCAGGTCGACCTCTCTGTGGATCCCATGATATGAGAAATGTCTCAATTCCGATGGAAAATATGTTGGAAAATAGGTCAACAATTGCTGTGTCCGTTCCAATAAAGTAGTCCAATGAAATTGTGTTTTTTTTTTCTGTTAGCGGCCCCTGGCGAACTTATTTTTTACGGCCCTCGTAATTGCGGTCGAGTGGCCAAAATTTGTATAAGCACTTCTTTTGACATTATTAACATGGTGGAAAAAAAAATAACTTTTTTATCTGCCCCCATCAAAACGTTTGCTTGTCAGTTGACTAAGGCGCTTGTCTGTCGATGCAGAGTTGCGCTCAAGCGCGGTCGGTTCGCGCTTGGGCTGAGTACTTAGTTGAGTTTTTTCTGAGGTTTTCCCTAACCTTAAGGCGAATGTCAGGTAATCTATGGCGAATCCTCGGCCTCATCTTGTCATCAAATACCATCTCGCTATAACCAATTCCATCGACGCTAAGTAACCGAGTAGTTGATACAGCATCCTTATACAGAATGGGGCATAGGAACCAAGTGTTTTTAAAATAATGTGACAGCAACGTGAGATTCGAACTCACGACCAGCGTCCCGCAAGAGAGAAGATCGCGCGGGCTCCACGGAGCACTGAGGGACGGCGCGCGGCCGAGAGAAGAGAAGGGAAAGGGCCTACGCGGCGAGGGAGGGTGCGCGCGCAACTGCTGCGTGCGGAGTGAAGGGGGGACGGACCCTCCCGACTCTTCCAGAAGTCCCTCGCCGCGTAGGTCCTTTCCCCTCTCTTCTCTCCACCGCGCGCCGTCCCTCAGTGCTCCGTGGAGCCCGCGCGATCTTCTCTCTTGCGGGACGCTGGTCATGAGTTCGAATCTCACGTCGCTGTCACAATAATCATAAAACAGTTAGTTTTTGTTTTCAGCACATTGTATTCGTAGAACAACGTTCGTGAGAACATATCATTTCAATTATGAGCGGAAAATTACATCTGGCATGTGATGTCCGTCTGTGTTGACGCATTGTTTAAGTCGCTGACGAAAATTCATCTCTATTCTTTCCAGGGGATCTCTGTTGATTTGGGTGATGTGTTGACGTACTGTGTCCTTTAATTCATCTAATATTCGGGGCGTATCCTCGTAAACACGTGCCTTTAGTTACCCACATAGAAAAAAAATCACGTGGACAGGTCAGGGGACCGAGGGAGCCATGGAACATCACCAAATATCGAAATGAGACGATTGGAAAACAGGAGGCAAAGAACTGCCGTTGACGCTCTGGAGATATGCGCCGTGGCCCCATCTTGTATGGGTGTAAATGTAAATCGCCTTGCAAAATCAGTCTTACCGGACGATTGCTGATTCCAAGAGCAGCTGAATGTCTTCGAGCAGAGCGGCTTGGGCTGAGCAGTATCGCTTATCTGACTGAAAGTTTTCTGTAGCACGCACTCTGTGTTGGGGGCCGGGCGATTTATTCTTCAGTATTGCGCCTTTTTTTTTAGATTTTTAACCCAACATAAGATTGTGTCACGCACGGGAACAGAATCATTGCGATTAATATTGAATCTGTGGCAAAACTCACGCCATATCGAGCTCACCGACTCGCCATTTCTAACAAAACAATCATACGCAAACATGCGTCCACTGCTCCATGATGTCGACTGCAGGTGAAATGCTATGAGCCACGGAATGGACTGTCACATGCCGCACGTCTGTCCCTTTCATAATGACCGAGTACAAGCCATTTAAAAAACACTTGGTTACCATGCCCCACCCTGTATAACCACTTAAAAAATTGTAATCGTTGTGAATGAACATTTTAATCTATATTGGCACTCCAATTTAATAGTATCCTGTTTTATTCTCAGAACTTCACTCTCGACATCCTCAGTGTTTCTCTATCTAGTCTTTACATTCGAGCATAAATAAACCGAATGGAGACAGTTCACTGAATGACCGGAAGTTGTGTTCCATTTACACTTACGTAACAATAAAAGTTCGAGTTTTCCATGTTTTCGTTCGCTGTTCAAGATAGCTTATCTGGAGACTCGGAAAAATTTGTGAAAGGGTAAACAATTTGTAAGTTGAATTTACAGAAATATGGAAATGCTTCATGTATATGGCCAAGGCCGGCGTCTAAAAGTAGAGCGCAGAAAAGACATGGCGTCCACAACGCACCGGCTACCTCAACCTAGGGAGATCGCTTCGTGCTCAGGACACGGCAGTAAACAAGGTTATCGGTTGACAAAATACACTTGTAAGCAAATTACAGCAGACTGCGGAAATGGACGTCATAAAAGAAGCGACTGTGCACGTCAAGACTATCAAGGATTAGCTATACGAAGTATTGAAATAAACGCTGCAACGCAACAGGCACATTCGTTCGCGAAAATGCAACAAGTCATCCCGTATCATGGCAATTAGATGCAACATTTATAGTTGCATCTTCATCTGATTCAATACGCGATATTTTCTTTCTTGTTTTTATTTTATTTTCTATCGCTTTACCATTCGTGTATTTTATCTTCCGTTAGGCATAGCTATTCTAATCTTTTTCATCTACAGCTTCGTTATGACCACCTATTACTTCAGTACTTCCATCATCTACAGCATGTCACTATTATTTACCTTCTTTAATGTCATTTATTTTTTCAAGTATTAAATTTCTCCAGCGTCACTAACTTTCCAGCCGTCTCCAAACTTCCCTACCGTCAGCATACTTCCCTGCAGTCCTCGAGTTCCCCAGTGTCACCAACTACCAACTTCATCAACTTCTATTTCTTGTCTCTCTTCGTTTTCATCATGTTCTACCTTCTGTCTTGTTCGTCGTATTTTTTTATATTAGTAGGTTATTTTCTACTTGAAGCAAGTAAAGTGATAGGGTTAGAACTAAATCCTGAAAAGACAAAGTATATGATTATGTCTCGTGACCAGAATATTGTACGAAATGGAAATATAAAAATTGGAAATTTATCCTTTCAAGAGCTGGAAAATTCAAATACCTGGGAGCAACTGTAACAAATATAAATGATACTCGGGAAGAAATCAAACACAGAATAAATAAGGGAAATGCCTGTTATTATTCGGTTGAGAAACTTTTATCATCCAGTCTACTGTCAAAAAATCTGAAAGTTAGAATTTATACCGGTTGTTCTGTATGGTTGTAAAACTTGGACTTTTACTTTGAGAGAGGAACAGAGATTAAGTGTGTTTGAGAATAAGGTTCTTAGGAAAATATTTGGGGCTAAGAGGGATGAAGTTACAGGAGAATAGAGAAAGTTACACAACGCAGAGCTGCACGCATTGTATTCTTCACCTGACATAATTAGGAACATTAAACCCAGACGTTTGAGGTGGGCAGGACATGTAGCACGTATGGGCGAATCCAGAAATGCATATAGAGTGTTTGTTGGGAGGCCGGAGGAAAAAAGACCTTTGGAGAGGCCGAGACGTAGATGGGAAGGTAATATTAAAATGGATTTGAGGGAGGTGGGATCTGATGATAGAGATTGGATTAATCTTGCACAGGATAGGGACCAATGACGGGCTTATGTGAGGGCGGCAATGAACCTGCGGGTTCCTTAAAATCCAGTAAGTAAGTAAGTAGGTTATTTTACGACGCTTTATCAACATCTTTGGTTATTTAGCGTCTGAATGAGATGGTGATAATGCCGGTGAAATGAGTCCAAGGTCCAGCACCGAAAGTTGCCCAGCATTTGCTCATATTGGGTTGAGGGAAAACCCCGGAAAAAATGTAAAACAGGTAACTTGCCCCGACCTTGCTCTCTGTCAAAAGCCTTTTCTATATCCATAAAAACTAGTTAGGCCTACACTTCTTTATTCTTCTCTAGGTTTCTTTCGTCGATTGTTCGTAGCAGTAATTGTAATTCTTTATTTTAACATTTCTTTTGAACTATAGAGGTTATCAATAGAGAAAATGATAATTGTAACTGTAATTCTTCATTTGACGTCTTTCTTGAGTCTATGACATAGTAGTTGGTAATCTTGAATCTTCTTCTTGGAACGCTTGCGTATATATTCAATCAATAGGCCTAATTGGAAAATTTTATAGCTTCACTTCTTCCGGAGACATGTGACTCATGAAGGACGGTTTACCGCTCTGGGTTGCCATATTAAAACAATATAAATAGGACTACCTGTGTAATAATGCCGCCATTGTCAAATCTTTCGCAACAACCTTGTTCTTAGCGAGACATACAGGATGTTGTCTGGGGTGACGACATATCTAGTATAGTAGATTCCACTGAACTGTTCACTAATGTTACCTGATCAACAGCATTGCTCATTTGTTATTTATACAGGGACATCATTTTATTTTACTTAAATTTTTATTGTACCTGAGTTTTTTAATGTACTTCACTCCCACCCCTCTACTAGTAAACTTCCAACCGTTCTCCACACAGAACCGAGGCCGCGTATGCAGTACTGAGTTAGTGAGTATAGAACGTTGCAGAAATATGTTCGCGTTTTCCAGTAACGAAGGAGCTTTCAATATTGAATCATTTTGTCGTCCGTTTGCCTACGTCGCATCCCGGTTTCCCCACCTGCTTCTGTTTGCCCCTCTGTAAAGACTAGTGGCTGGGCTATCTTAGCTCTTTTCTGAGAACATTAATTTCTGTTACGAATTGGACGTCTACGTAATATTATACAACTGTTTAAAAATAACTTAAATAAAAGGGCCTCGTTAAGTGATTAACTTCACGTGATTTCCCTTTTCTACGACCTTGCGACAAAATCACTTGGACGGACAGTAGATAGCATGCCTGAGTAATTTTATCTTTTCGGATCGGGCAGAAGTGAAGATTGAATTTACAGTACGTAAGGTACTCTTTTATAGAGTAGGTGCAGAATTATTTCAACATGAGTTACTAGTACGAAGGAATTAGGTACAATAGTCTATAGTGCGATAATATGCACAAAAGATCTGAAGCCTGTATCGAAATGAACGGCCACCATTTTCCAAAATGTGTTTAAATATCCATATTATGATTATTTTTCAATTTAACTTCGTTGTCTATATTGTACGCTAATGTGCTGTAGACAGTATAATATACACTGCATAATGAATACGTCCGAATGAATAGCTCAATTCGTGAGTAAAAACACTCATTGTTAATACTGTACTGTATTTTGATTAAACAAAAACCTAATGAAAATTATCAAACTCAAAATCGCGATATTTCCTAGTTTACATAAATGGATGAACTACTTTTCTTCCCCCCTATACCTAGTAAAGTGATTTGTATTTTACGCCAGTATCATCGAACTCCAGTCGTGGAAGGGTGAGCAAGCGATGTTTTCGGTTCTAGACCTTTAATCCAAATATATAGTCAGGTTAATATTAAAAATGTTACTAAAAGTAAAATGATGTCCCTGTATAACAAGTAGAGCCTGGAGCATCTGTTTGCTTATTTTTCACTTCTTAATCCATGTACAAAGTCCACCGCTGTGGAGTAACGATTAGTACGTCCGACCGTGGAACTAGCGGGCCCGGGTTCAAATCTTGGTTGGAACAAGTTACCTGGTTGAGGATTTTTTCGGGGTTTACCCTCAACCCATTAAGAGCAAATGGTAGGTAACTTTCGGCTCTGGACCCCGGACTCATTATCAGACGCTAGATAACCATACCAGCTGATAAAGCGTCACTGGTAATCAGGCAAAGGAACTGAACTTCACGAAAGTAATAAAATGTATGACAAAAAATTATCTTCTGTAATATAACGAGTGCTGATAGTTTCTCGATAATTTAATTGAGCTTAACGAATGTATGTTATCATGATATTTTTTTCGAGATCGAAGGTCGATAAAAGATTATCTTATGACAACATACATGAGTTTGGAAGCTCAGTTAAATTATGACAGAAAAAATATCAAGCACGGATTGCATTCAGTGAGATAATTCCATTTTGATTGGAATGTATATAGTATTATCATGTACATGGCAGTGGCTTACCTCTTTCATCTTCGCAAGACACTCATTTTATTACCTTTACTAGCCGTACCCGTGCGCTCCGCTGCACCCGTTAGAAATAAATATAAAGTAATTACATAATTAAAATAGGACGTTTGATCCAGGGAACATTCGTGTTTGATAGAAGGATAAATCGTTTAATATGTTACTTAATTTAAATTGTATTTAAATAATTAAAATGCGGTCATTTTGGTCCAGAGAGCAATCATTTGGTGCAATGACAATTCCTTTAACATGTTTCTTAATTTATTGTTATTACATGCAACCATAGTTTAATGAACATTGACATATCATTTAGTTTTAATGTGTAAACTTTATATTACTTGCTATATGTTTCAGAAGTTACTGCAATAACATTGTAGAATTATGTCCATCTAGAGAAACTACAATTTCCATGGGTGAAATAATAATCAAACAAGTAATTAGCTTCCGATATTACTTCATACAAACACAAAAACATTCTCTTAGGCTATGTTTAATAGCTTTCGATTGTTGTTGTCCAAGGCCACTTATAGACGAAGTCATTTATTTTTATTTCAGTACAGCACCTTAGATGGCGTTGTTATTGTAATTTTAAAACACATTTATCTCATTAAATATGAGTCCTATCAAAATTTTGTATAGAATAAAACTTATGGAAAATTATTTTTAAAGAAACGTTTGTTATGTAATATTTTTCATGAAAATCAATAATAAGCGAGATGTTTCGATTTATTTAATTCAGGCCCCCTTATAACCACCCCTTTTAAATAAAGTATTTTGAATGCCATATAGCCTAAAATATAAGTTACAACGAACTTAATTTATATTCCAATTTTCATATAAATCGGTTCAGCCATTATCGCGTGAAAAGGTAACAAACATCCAGACAGACACACAGACATAGAAAGAAAAATTTCAAAAAAGGTATTTTCGGTTTCAGGATGGTTAATTATACATGTTAACACCAATTATTTTTGAAAAATCGAAAATTACCAGAAAAATTTTGGCTACAGATTTTTTATTAGCATAGATTACAAGGAGAATAACGCAGATATCTGATATTTAATTTATTTAAAAACAACTAAATATTTCAGATTATAGTAACATAATGAATCTCCATTAATAAATAGCAAAATGCATATTTTCTCTACCATATTGAACCAGAAATGGCAGGAATAAAACAAAGGAAATATAGAAGAAAATTAGACATTTGAGAATATTATAGATTTATTAATTTGTCCTACAAAATGATATCTGTAATACTGACAATTAATATTTGAGGAGAAAAATTCGCTCCGGGGCCGGGGATCGAACCCGGGTCCTTGGTTCTACGTACAAAGCGCTCTGACCACTGAGCTACGCCGAATTCAATCCACAGTACCGGATCGAACTCTCCTCCTTCAATGTTTCCCTTTGTGGCCTGACTCCAAGTTATAATAATAATAATAATAATAATAATAATAATAATAATAATAATAATAATGGCTTTATTTAATCTGGCAGAGTTAAGGCCGTAAGGCCTTCTCTTACACTCAACCAGGATTGAAACTTGCTTACACAGTTGAACATAAAACTGGATCGGAATTAAGTAATTACATACTGATACAATTTAGGTACATAATGAGATCAAAAGAGGTAGTTACATAAAATTTACCTCATAAAATAAAAATAAACATAGTGGAACACATTCCATTAAATATTTGCAACGCGTTAGGTCTGGCAACTCATCATAAGATATTTTTCTAATTTACATTTAAAGGAAATTAAAGTTCGGCAGCCCTTGACTTCAGGCGGCAGAGAATTCCAGTGACGAGAAGTAGCAACAGTGAAAGATGAAGAATAAAGAGATGATGTGTGTAGTGGTATATACGTTGACATATATGTCCAAGTCGACCTGTTGGCGAATTGGTATAGCGTTGGCCTTCTATTCCCAAAGTTGCGGGTTCGATCCCGGGCCAGGTCGATGGCATTTAAGTGTGCAGTTGCGAGCGTCGTTAAATAAAACATAACATTTTTTATATGCCCAATGTCAACTAGGAGCGCACTCAGCTGAGTGATTTGTTTGGCATATACTGTACGATATACTTTGTTAAAAGTCCTATTCATAGATATTACTTCTGAGTCTTTGGCTTTGGTAAGTCGACATTTGATGACCTTCTTCTAATGTTGGCCATCACAATCACTGCCTTTTAAACGAATTAAATTAACAGACAGTTGAAATAGAGTAGGCATTGGCACAATCAACGCCGTCTTTTGAGTCACGGATCAATGAAACAATTGAACATCGGTACATAGTAAGCTACTGTTAGCTATTCTTGCAGCTTTATATATAAAATAATTATTCCACTGTAAAATAATTTTATTCTGAAGATATGGAAGACAACAAGGTGTCACCAATGGCAGACTATGAAAGAGGCGTAGGGGAGAAGTGGGTACAGTAAGACAGGGAGAACACTGAAACATTTTTTATTAGATGGTAAATTTTGATGTTGAGATGTTGGTAACAGTGGAGTTGTATGTTGCATGAGTAAAGTAACAGTATTTTCATACTCGATTTGATTCTAGTCATAAAGAAGAGTGATGAAAAAATAATTCGTAACTTTTCACTCTAGAAGTAAAATTTTGGCTTATGTTTAATGAAGGTTATATTGGATATACAAATGAGATATAAATATGAATGTTTTGTTACCTAATACTATGGTATTTGATATTGTGTTTGGCAAAGTTTCGTCTTTCTTGTTTTAATTTTGAAGTGACAGCGTCATTTTTAAATGAACTATGCGTAAAGGGAACAGTGAGACATGCCATTGAAGGGTACACTGAGACGTCTCACTGTTCCCATGTACCAATGATTTGCAAAAACAAACTGTAATTATATTACATTTACCGGTAACTAACATTAAAAATGAACATACTAGTAACCAATTTAGGAACTGTAGCTTAAAATAATGGATACATTACGTTTTAATGGTTTCATAAATAAAAAATTATTCACAAAATTTAAGAAAATGTTAAAAAATAATAAAGAATTACATTACATTCTTATAATTATAAGTTTTGTTGTCTTCAGAAATTCATTTCATTTTTTCCCAAAAGTTTTACATTTCATGGAAAATTCACTTTTCCAAATGTTCCAGATGTTCAATGGTTTCGAAGTCAGACATCAAAATGATTCTAAATAAGCCTACAGAACATATCAGGATAAAGAGACAGCAAGTTTTCCTTTCTTTTGAAATAAATGTAAATCATTTCAATGTCCGTTAATAGACACTTTGGTGTCTCACTGTACCCTCCTGAATGGGAACAGTGAGACATTCGCATTTTTTTTTTTACAAACACGCATTGTATATTATGTCCTTTATCTATTAACATTTTTGTTTATGTATTATTGTACTCCATGTTTTAATGTCTATTTCTATTGCACTTGATTTTAAAAAATACTTGAATTATCACTTGCATACATACGTCTTAATATTTTGTGTCTCACTGTACCCACTATTCCCCTACTATCCTGCTGACAGTTGGCAGAGTTATTCCCTACAGGTATGCAGAAACTACTTGAAAATTAACTGAAATCAATATGCAGAAAACATATGACGACCGCACGATTGATTATAAATTAATTGCATATCCAACTATATATGCTATCATCTATAAAATTAAATAACCAAAATCGGTATTAAGTCATCAATATTTATCTGTAGCATAACATCGCGATGAAGTAAGTTGTATTGTTGGTGTAACAGATAATCCTCTTTATTCATCAATGAATGTTGAAACTTGACGAGGATATCTATTACGGCCTTTTTATCAAATCTGTGCCTTGATTTCAATTTATTATCTGTATCTAATAATACGCTAAGAAACATGCATGTTCTCAATATTCTCGGAAAATTCAACAATTTCCCAAATATCAGCAAATTTCCTGATCTCCACGAACGAAAGTAAAAGTCAGTCTAGATTTTCGGCGACTTCGAAGTAAAGTCACGATTGACGTTTACTTTCGTCAAAGTGTCGACTGTGAATAGGAAAATGACGACATTATACTTTCCAAAGTCAACTTTGATCCAAAGTCTCGTCTAAGAATACTGTACGACCCTAAAACTCTGAAGTAGGTATGGGCTATTCCATCTCAAATCGACCGAAATATAGAGAAAATTGACCTTGCAATTTTTAAGTACAATGAAACTTTTTCTGTCCGTTGACAACTGTGATACAATGCTTTGTGCAAAGTTTGAGGCATCAGAACTTCATAGTGGTTAAATTAAAAATATTTAAATTTATCGTATTTTCATAAAATTAGCAAATTTAAACTGTTGTGGCTCCGAAACCCTTTCACCCAATGATCAAAATCATGGTTTATTTTGATGCTGAGAAGTTAAAGTTTATATTGACATGTGCAAACAGTTTTTCTTACTTTTTATGGAAAAGAGAAATTTAGATTTTTCTTCATTAATACGCCTTTGGCCGCGAAAAGAATATTTTTTAAATATATAGTTAGATTCCGCATTGAAAGTACAAATAAACACATATTTTTTACTGCTGTACCGTTGATAAGAAAGTATTGAAAATATCAAATAAAGAAAATAAATAGTACGCGCGTGAACTAACCAGCTGACTGTGAGGCGGGAGCTAGCCGAGACAAGCAAGGCCAGGAGACAAACACGTGATGTGCAGTCAAACAGTCATGGCTGGGCTAGCTTTATCACAAGTTTTCATAAACACAGGAGTAAAATGACGCCCAATGCTCGCTTATCTTCAGCTCTCGGCCAGTGCGTGCGGTACTGCGCCGTTCAAGTCTAGGCGAGTGAAAATAATTTATTTAATACCCTCGAAACTTATTGCCGAGCCACTAAGCAAACAATGCCGAATCCCCCTTAATAATGCAAGGTTTTTCTCAATATTTTTTACATTTTTACAAATTGGCAAAAAGCCTAAAAGTAAGTAAAATCAGATTATCTGTCTCTCTGTATACAATAAAAATAAGGAGTACTTCTTAACATAACCTACCAAATGTCAGCTTCAAAATGAGCTCTCGTTCAATGTTCTGCAGTAAATGGTTCCAGAGTTCTGAGCGCTGAAAGAGGCTTGTTTTTATAAAATACGCTAAATTTGTGGCTCAATAATACGAAAACTGTTTGACTTTCGATAGTATATTTTTTAAAATGCACTCCCCTCAGCACCTTGTATAAGTAGGGAAAAAATTAGAGTATAAAAAAAAATGCGAGGTTGTTTACTGATCGATTTCATATGGGTGTGAATTATTCTACACTCGCACCCAATTCTGTATTCGAACGTATTTGAAAAATAAATGTATTTTGCCTAATCTACTAACAGAACACTTAGAAATACATGTAATGCATTTACACCTCTTAACTTACGCTGTCAGGTGTTTACATTAAATGTATGTGATTTAAGTCTTTTCTTTTCTTTCAAAAACAATAAGCACGTCGATAAGTAGAAAGCAACACAGTAAATATATCCACATCCCTCCCTGATAACAACTGTTAAAACGTATCAGTTGTAGACCTAATGACTGGTTATATACGTCTTCAAGGACGTGTCCGAATATTAACATCTACCGCTATTGTGTTTTTTTATATAACATGAACAACAAGAATTTTACTCCATTTTAAAACAATGTGTCCCTTATGGTTTTGTGTGCTCTGAATCCGAAAATGCATCTCTTTTCTTCCTATCACGTAAGGCTTTTAAGGTATACTATGATTTCACTTTTCGATAAGCGCTCTTCCAGGAAAAATCTGGCGCAAGTTGGAAATTGTAAATCAGAACACAACGTAATACATTTTATGACCTATTCCAGGTTTCTTATGGTTGTTGTAATGTTCTTTTGTACTTCTAATGGTCTCTTCTACTCAGTAAATTTCATTACAGTTCAAAGTGAGATCTACGCAATGAAGAATCAAGGGTGTAGTTTTCAGTATTTAAAAGAAAAGGTTACCATTTGAGTGAAGGAAAATTAAAGCAGGGCATTTTCATCGGTCCACAAATTCGCAAAGTTATGGTTGACTCTTTGAGGAGAAACTTTCCGTTACAGAAAAAATGGCATAGCGCACTTTAAAAGAAGTTTGTTCAAAATCCTTGGAAATTCTAGGGCAGACAACTATATCGAACTTGTGTAAACCATGTTAAGTGTATATGAGAAAATGGGGTGTAATATGTCTCTCAAAATACACTTTTTACATTTTTATTTGGGTTTGTTTTCTCCTAACCTTGGAGTGTTAAACGATGAACATGGTGAAAAATTTAATAAATAAATATCTGAAATGGAAAAGGTCATCATCCAGCATGCTTTCAGACTATTGTTGGTCTCTTGTAAAAGACAGTCCCGGGTCTAGTTATAAACGGAAGTCATACAGAAAATACTTTTAAATGGTAAGTTCAAATTCCGGGATTTTTATCAACAGTAATCTCACTAGAGGTTTTGATTTATCTAGAGAAAATCAAAACTCGAGTGGGATTTAATTGACTATTACACGATTAGAAGAAAGTATAGGCCTATAAAGATTAGAAGTAACAAAGTACTCCAATATAATAAAATATTAATTGGCTTACGAAAATACAACTGTCTTCAAATGTATTATTGCACCATCTCAACATTACGCTAGATGGCAGTAGTGTTTTATGATTATGTTTTCTTGTTATCAGTTGTGCCAACTATGGAATCTTCATTGAGCTCTGTGGACGGTTACTAGTCAAGAAGGCTATGTTGATTCAGTTTCATGTTTATTAAAACATTTGCATTCCACTTCAATCAACCGGATCCCAGTAATCAATGTCACTTGACAGATGATTTTCAATAAATCTTAATATTAAACAATCTCTGATACGTGACTATCCATAATATCATATAGCAGAAGCTATAACATAACCTAAATAATATAAACAAATGTTAGAAAAGTTTTAATTAGGGATGATGAAATAAACAAGAAACGTTTTAATTAACGATGATGAAATAAAAAATAAACATGAATAATTTTAAAAGAAACAGTTATTGAAAGTACAGTTTTCAAATTTGAATGTTTTAGTGGTAGGTGGTTTAGTTGATATTGTATTGGACGTGTGCGTAAAAGAAGTGAACTCGTTGATGTACATGGTGTATCCCTCAACTTATTCAGGATTTCCGAATGATGCTCTTCATATATGACCAGTGATCTTTATTAATTCTTGTTCTTGAATGCCAATGCGAGTCATATTTGAAAGTGCTGTGCATCGACTGGAGTGGTTTGTAATTTTCTGTTTTTTGACGTCCAGACCAGTGCAGTTTGAAATGTTGGCAAACAAAGAAACAAATGCTAGGGTAGTGATAAAAATAAACAAATGCTAGGGACGCGATAAAATTAAACAAAGGCTAGGGACGCGATAAAATTGTGCGATAAGCAGCCATGATTGGTTGAAAGACATCCTTTCGTACCGTTTTATTGGTCAAAAGTAGTGTGACGTAGTAAAAGTGTAATAGTCATTATAAACATGAAATATTTTTATTGCTGTGTTTTTGTGTTTTAAACTATGTAAAATCATTTTGGACCCGTACACATTTTTCAAGTATTATGAGGCATTTAGAATCCCTAGTATGTTACAATTTTATCAGTAGCAGTGAATAATAAAAAGAAAGATGTTTTTCATAAAAATTCAATTCACTTTCCCCGGAAAATGGTACGTGATGGGGCAATTTGGATTTTAAATTCAAATTTAGGGCACACATATCAGCAATATTCATCAATTTTTTATTTCGGAGAAAGAAAAAAAAATAAAAATTTGTTGTTCAGTGTAATTATTGCCACTTCTGGGTACGCATGAACACATGTTATGTGACAGGCGACAATTGTATTCTTTATTTGACGTACATTTCCTACTACAGACGCTATTGATGCTTGTAATTTTTATTTGTTATATCCTACACAAATTTTCAGTTACAGAGGCTATTCAGGGAAGCGATATGTCGATCTTATTACATTTATTTTACGAGTATATTTCCCTTAAATTATGGGGTGATGCAAGGAACGTTAAGACGGCAATGTAGGTTAAATATAATTATTTGTTTCACGATCCTTTTAAAGCACAAAGGCTATTCATAAAAGACAAAGTGATAATGTAATTGAAATTTTTATTTAATATTCCCTTGAACTAGTAAAGCTATTCACGTATGATAAGATGACAACTGTAATTATTTTTACCATTTCTTTAAACAATGGAGGCTATTTATAGGCGATAAGATGATAATTGTGAATTATAATAGTTATTTATGACGCAAGTTCGTAAAGCTTCTCTTTTTGGCACGAGTGTAAAGTTTGTGAAACGAGGTTTCGTGAAGTTTGTACATTGAATATTACTTTTCCTTTGGCAGTGCGTAAAGTGATTACTGTACTTACTTTTTTACGCACTAGTGTTTTGAAGACACACTTTACGTACTGCAAAACAGTGGGTAAAATGCAGCTTTACGCACTATCGTAGAAAAAAAATCTGTATACATCTTGATTACACAACTTTTAACACTGTATCACTTCGGAATATGTATGATAAGACTTTCTTGTGTTAAATTCTAACGTACCTTGTTTACATGTTTCGACTTATTTATGGGTCATCTTCAGAACTGTCGTTGTTGGTCTTGGCGCCTCTTGTTTTGTTTCCTGTGAGGGTGCGTTCGTATGGTATAGTGTAGAGTCAAAGAGTGTGTGTGTTTCGAAATTGAGTTGTGTCTTGAGAATTTCGTTGGGGTGTGTTTTCGTGTGTCTGTATATTTTATATTGTTCTAGTGTGTTTAGTTTCTGGCTTTTTGGTTGGATGTGTAGTATTTCCATGTCTGTGTTGATGTCTCTGTGGGTGTGGTTAGCATTTGTGATGTGTTCTGCATATGTGGAGGTGTTCTGTAATTTTGTTATGGCTGTGATGTGTTCTTTGTAACGTGTTTGAAATGATCTGCCTGTCTGTCCTATGTAGAAGTTGTTGCAGGTGTTACATTTGAGTTTGTATACGCCTGTGTGGTTGTATTTGTTTGTTTGTGTTGTTTGTGTGTTGAAATGTTTTTGTAGAGTGTTATTTGTCCTATATGCGATGTTGTAATTTAATTTCTTGAATGAGGTTGCAATTCTGTGTGTGTTTTTTATTTTCGTATGTTAGTGTGATGTATTTTTTGTGATCTTGTGTTTGTGTTGTATTCTTATGTTTTTTGTGATTATGTTTTGTCTTACGTATTATGTTGTCTATTATGTTGGGGTTGTATCCGTTTTCTTGTGCTATGTATTTGATTGTGTTTAGCTCTTCGTTGTAATCCTGTTGGTTCATTGGTATGTTGAGTAGTCTGTGTACCATTGTTCGGAATTCAGCTTGTTTGTGTTGTGTGGAGTGGTTGGATGTGTTGTGTATGTGTGTTGTTGTTGTTGTGGGTTTTCTGTATACTTTGAATGTGTGTTTATTGTCTACTTTTGTTATTGTGATGTCTAGAAAATTTATGGAGTTGTTGTTTTCAATTTCTAATGTGTAGTGTAGCTTTGGGTGTATTTTGTTTATGTGTTGATGTAGGTTTTGGATCTTTCTTTTGTTTCTTTTGTATAGTATTAGTATGTCATCTACGTATCTGTGCCAATATATGATGTTGTTTGTTGTTGTCTTTGTTTAGTACGTATGTCTGTTTTATGTGGTGTAAGAATATTTCTGCTAGTATGCTGGAAATGGGTGATCCCATGGGTGCAAATTAAGGAGAAAGGACATGTACGCAGATGGAAACAAATGTATCTCCAGTTATCTGCTAAGAGTCGAACCCAAGTCTGTTGTGTTCTTTGATAGCAAGACTACAGTTGAGACAGAACTGAAAGTTCATGGAGAGTAATGACTACGATACTAACTAGTATCTATACAGAACTTGTATTAGGAATCTTGTAACCATGGCAACCAGAAAAGCTCCGCCTCGCCTGCGGTTGCAGTGCGCAGTTCGTGTGGACATGCGGGACAAGGTCGTTGAATCTTATCCAGAAGCTGCCGTTTCAAAACGACTAAAATCGCCGACAAATTGGTTGAAATTTATGTTTCAATTGCCATCGCCATTAGTTTTATGGCCGTCCAGATGGATCTGCGACTGACTTTTATCGCTGCAGCTTCCTTGTACGCCAGACCACGGGATTACGGCCAAGTGAGAAATTGCTAATTGTTAACAAAGCTTGAGAGATTTCCAATGGAAGTCGTGTCGAAAATAAAAGAAGCAACACAGAGGAGACAGATATTTCTCTTCTTCCTTGTTACATTACGGTCATAGAGCCTGTTCTTCTTCGGTTCTGTGCCATTCAGCTCAGATTGCAATACCATCTTCTTCTCGGTCGGCCCCGTTTCCCTCTGCCTGTTGGTACGTTTTCCCAGGAGGATTTAACCCTTATGATGCAAGGTATAGCATCATCATGAAAGTGTCCACACCTGTGGAATAACGGCTAGCGCGTCTGGCCGCGAAACCAGGTGGTCTGGGTTCGATTCCCGGTCGAGGCAAGTTACCTGGTTGAGGTTTTTCCGGGGTTTTCCCTCAACCCAATATGAGCAAATGCTGGGTAACTTTAGGTGCTGGACACCGGACTCATTTCACCGGCATTATCACCTTCATCTCATTCAGACGCTAAATAACCTGAGATGTTAATAAAAATTTTAAAAATCATGAAAGTGTCTGCCGCATTGGGACAGGAGTGTTGCTAGCTGTGTTACTTCGGGAACAACTGGTTATAAATGTTGCCAATCTGACAATTTTAAACAGATATTTTGAATACTTATTATTTACAGTAGAATTTTCCAGTTAACTTATGTTACATTTTTGTTATTGTTACTCAAATATAAAGTCCTCTCTTTGTATAGACGATTTAAAATTTTAGTTCAAGACTAGGCTGCGTATGTCACTTTTATTCAGCTGGTCAGTGATTGGATGTTGGCGATCCTGTTGTGTTCTAATATTAAAAACTCAGGCCGTTGTTGTGGACAGATCCGTTAGCAGAGGGAACGGTAACAACTAAAAGATTATTAAGAATAGCGGAAATGAGGATACCTAATTCGTAATATTGGAGGACTGCAACAAAGATTCTGATAAATAGACGAAGGGGCGATACCATAAGGAAAACATGCAATATCGACAAGATCATTCTATTGTATTATTTTGTACAAGATGATCCGTTTTGGTATGGATGAAATAAAAACATAGTAAAACATTTACTACTGAACTTTATTTGCTGAAACTTTGTGCATACAACACTGAAAGATGGGAGATTCCTCAGAGCTCAACATGACCCCCATTGCGCACCCTGCACAACTCATAACGGTGATGCAATTCAGCCCATGTCCGTTGTGACATAAGAGGGGTGATTTGTTGAAAAGCTTGAGTAATTTTTACTCTCAGATCATCAATGTTGCTGGGTTTCTGTGAATAGACAATGTCATTAACAAAACCCTATACGAAGAAGTCAGGAGGAGTTAGATCTGGGGAGTTTGGGGACCAAGCCAAGAGATAGCTGCTTCTCGTACTGGGTTTCGCCTGCAACCTCCTGCATGTTCTTTTTTTAACACAGAACCTGTTTCTACAAATGTTCGATACCACAACATCATGGAATCGTATTTAGGTACATTACGCACACTATACTCACGTCGAAATTCCTTTTGAACTCTTTCAACACTCTCAAATTTAGCATACCAAAGAACACATTGTGCCCGCTGTTGATTTGTAGTAGTCAATTTATTCATCTACGATTTTCATTTGTCCTTTCAGATTATGCATTGTTGATTGTCATATATGGAAACTCCCATCTTTTAATCATAATATGACCAGAAAGAAATTCTTCCTACTCTAGGGAGCATCACAATTCGATGTCAAAGTAGATAGTCTAATTGAGTGTTAGTAACGCATGAGAATCTTCGGGTCCACACTACCACCAACTCCACAGTCGTAGATAGTCTCGCATTTGATATAGCGTTGTTAAATAACTTATTTAAAGATGAAGAAGCAGAGGAAGCTAATATGTACTCTCAGTATTGTTATTAGCTGTAAAATTCTACATGCAAACACGCGCTATTGAAATGTGTTACTGCAGTAACAGATATAATGATGGGAACAAATATTGACACAACTACCCGCTGTCTTCTGTTTGCCCAAGTGTCTTCAGGCTGACAGCCGTGAGGAGGCGTGTTCCATGCCACAAATTAAATTATGCCAATTTAGGGGGAAAAATTATCCACACATGGCGTCCTTAAACTCATGACGGAGTTTAAAATTATAATATAGTTCTAATGAAACACGGTAAATATATGAAACAGCCACTAAATTAAAGAATAACACTACAAGTTTTTACTGTGCATTCGCTGAAGTTTGATATGCGGACCTCTGGTAGCCCGGCAGATATCTAAACGGCAGTGAAATCCCTGTCATACAACACAAAGAACATCAGAAATGATATGAGATAGTTTACCTGATTTGCTCTTTCAAATAGTCAATATTGGTAATGGTACACTGTATACTCTCTTACTTACTTACTTACTTACTTACTTACTTACTTACTTACTTACTTACTTACTTGCTTTTAAGGAACCCGGAGGTTCATTGCCGCCCTCACACAAGCCCGCCATTGGTCCCTATTCTCAGCAAGATTAATCCATTCTATATCATCATATCCCACTTCCCTCAAATCCATTTTAATATTATCTTCCCATCTACGTCTCGGCCTCCCTAAAGGTCTTTTTCCCTCCGGCCTCCCAACTAACACTCTATATGCATTTCTGGATTCGCTCATACGTGCTACATGCCCTGCCCATCTCAAACGTCTGGATTTTATGTTCCTAATTATGTCAGGTGAAGAATACAATGCGTGCAGCTCTGTGTTGTGTAACTTTCTCCATTCTCCTGTAACTTTATCCCTCTTAGCCCCAAATATTTTCCTAAGAACCTTATTCTCAAACACCCTTAACCTATGTTCGTCTCTCAAAGTGAGAGTCCAAGTTTCACAACCATAAAGAACAACCGGTAATATAACTGTTTTATAAATTCTAACTTTCAGATTTTTTGACAGCAAACTGGATGATAAAAGCTTCTCAACCGAATAATAACAGGCATTTCCCATATTTATTCTGTGTTTAATTTCCTCCCGAGTATCATTTATATTTGTTACTGTTGCTCCAAGATATTTGAACTTCTCCACCTCTTCAAAAGATAAATCTCCAATTTTTATATTTCCATTTCGTACAATATTCCCGTCACGAGACATAATCATGTACTTTGTTTTTTCGAGATTTACTTCCAGACCTATCTCTTTACTGGCTTCCAGTAAAATTCCCGTGTTTTCCCTAATCGTTTGTGGATTTTCTCCTAACATATTCACGTCATCCGCATAGACAAGCAGCTGATGTAACCCGTTCAATTCCAAACCCTCTCTGTTATCTTGAACTTTCCTAATGGCATACTCTAGAGCAAAGATGTCAAAAAATCTGAAAGTTAGAATTTATAAAACAGTTATATTACCGGTTCTTCATTATGGTTGTGAAACTTGGACTCTCACTCTGAGAGAGGAACATAGGTTAAGGGTGTTTGAGAATAAGGTTCTTAGGAAAGTATTTGGGGCTAAGAGGGATGAAGTTACAGGAGAATGGAGAAAGTTACACAACGCAGAGCTGCACGCATTGTATTCTTCACTTGACATAATTAGGAACATTAAATTCAGACGTTTGAGATGGGCAGGGCATGTAGCACGTATGGGTGAATCCAGAAATGCATATAGAGTGTCAGTGGGAGGCCGGAGGGAAAAAGACCTTTGAGGAGGCCGAGACGTAGATGGGAAGATAATATTAAAATGGATTTGAGGGAGGTGGGATATGATGGTAGAGAATGGATTAATCTTGCACAGGATAGGAACCAATGACGGGCTTATGTGAGGGCGGCAATGAACCTCCGGGTCCCTTAAAAGCCAGTAAGTAAGTAATACTTGTTAAAATACTTGGTTAATGAGAAGTAAATTTCGTAATTGAAATTGTCAGCCATAATATTCCATTTTGCAGATTACTAGTACGCTTTATTTTGATTTTTATTATTTTACAGTAATTTATTGCTGTGATAATATTTTTCCTAATGCCACCAAGTTGTCTTTCGACATATCCCTTCTTCAGTGATGTAGGGTTCTGTTTGCTGTGGCCAGCACAGCGCTCATACCGCAGCTATAAACTTATTGCGATAAACAAAGGACCAATTACGTGGGACGTAAACCTCGGCGGCCGCAAAGCAATGCAGTCAGTTGAGGCACCAGCAATGCAGACTGTCGACAGCTGCGTGAGTACTAGCCTGGCATTCATTAGCAGGCACAACCTGGAATGAAAATAGATTATAAGCAGGGGCGTCATTTCAGTTCCGAAGAAGATCCAGTACATAATTTTGTGAGATAGAAGGAACCCGGGAGTATTTCTACAATTTCAGGGATTATAGAGTCGTACCTAAGCTAAATTGGTACTACAAATCATACAGACACGTCATTTAAGATTCTTTATCGACATATAAGGAGTGTTACATTTGTTGGAAGCACAAAGATTTAATCTGACAATATCAAATCATTGTTACGCTGACCTCATCACTTATGTACACAGTCTGTCCTTTAAATTGGTCATAAATGCAGCAATGCCTATTAAACGGTGTTGCTATTAACAATATTGTGTGCTATCTCATGTAAACCTCGTGAACTGCATGTTACAGATAACGATAAGATCTGTAATAATGATGTTCAGCAGCACTTACATTGGAATCACAGGGAATCAGTTTCATTCCGAACAACAATAATACTAACAAAGGGTACAAATGAAATCATCTCACTTTCTAAATAGCTGGAACGAACGTTAAATAAAGAATTACAATTACAATTATCATCTTATCGTCTATGAATAGCCTCTGTAGTTTAAAAGGAACTTTAAATAAAGAATTACAATTACATTTATCATCTTATCGTCTATGAATAGCCTCTGTAGTTTAAAAGGAACGTTAAATAAAGAATTACAATTACAATTATCATCTTATCATCTATGAATAGCTTCTGTAGTTTAAAAGGAAAGTTAAATAAATAATTACAATTACAATTATCATCTTATCGTCTATGAATAGCTTCTGTAGTTTAAAAGGAACGTTAAATAAATAATTACAATTATAATTATCATCTCATCGTCTATGAATAGCGTCTGTAGTTTAAAAGAAACTTTAAATAAATAATTACAATTACAATTATCATCTTATCGTCTATGAATAGTCTGCGTAATTTAAAAGGAACGTTAAATAAAGAATTACAATTACAATTATCATCTTCTATGGATATCTTCTGAAGTTTGAAAAGAATATAAATAAATAATTTTATTACAGTTACCTACAGTTATCATCTGTGAATAGTGTATAAACCTACTGTTGAATTGGTATTAGTGTATGTACTGTAAATTTCAGTTATTGTAGGCCCTAATTGTTATTGAAAGACTACATTAGTTAAATGGAGATTTTATATAATTGGTCCTTCAGTAAACATGATTCCTAGATTAAAGATTTCGGCATATAAATTTTCATCAGATAATGTGTTTACCTTTTTACCGTCTGTTCTTTTTGTACATTTTCCATACTCGTATTTCCCGCAATATTCATTTGCATGGTGAGATGTAAGGAAATGTGTTCATTAATTTATGGTTGTTTACTATACACAAAGATATAGACGGTTGTTATTCGTCTTTCGTGAATATATGCCAGTTTTGAAGCCATTTTTAGATCACTGTTGTTTCCCTCTGCTTATCGTAGTAGAGTTAGGAAGATTACATTTCTTTGGTTCGTGAGCAGAGGTACTCCACGCTGTGTGAATCACCCCTTCGAATTCGCAACTCTACATCAACTTGGGCTGTCAGGAACGACGGAGCAAGGAAATGTCCTCTTGGGTGCAATTGATTTAATAGAAACCTACTTGAGAGGCGATTTCCTTATATCCTTCAAAGAATAACTGCAATTTCGTTTCCTAGCAACCATGCAGGCCGCATAAACTCGCCGTTTGTTTTCATTTACTGGTTTGGCTGCACTAAGTATAAATAGAAATGTTATATGCAAGGCCATAAAAAATATGTTTCAAAATTTTAGTCTTTTCAGAACCCTGGATAGTAAAGAAACTTTTTGCAGCATTCTGATTTTCTGTTAGAACGACGACGAATGAGACGGTACGACGAACTCAAACGAGTCAAGGCAGCAAAGTTAAGTAATTTTGAGGCTGGAATTCACAGGATAAAGTAGGGATAATTGTGTATAGATGTAATAAAATAAATTATACTGAATCAGAGACTTAAAAATTGACTGTATAAACAAATTCCTCATGAATAATAGAGTGAAACTTCCCTTAACGGACACTTCCCAATATCGGACTCCTCTCAATAGCGGACATTTTAAAATTCCCCTGCAAAATAACATTGGCCCTTATGATAAAATTCTTCCAAATAGCGGACATTCTCAATAACGGACGCGGACACTGAACTGTATCTCCCAACAACAATTAAAACTTCCAAATAACGGACAGCGTGAAAGAAAAAAAGAAAAAGACGGTTGTAAATTAAACGGAATTCTTTGCAACAATCATTATCGTGCATTTGAACGTGCTTGTACTTTATTGAAGGTAAGCAGCACAGTTGTTAGTTGTGATACTGTACGTGAGCAGTCCGTACTTTCTTAGTTTGTCAAGTTGAGTGTTCGGAAGTACAGTCACATTAGAAATGTCACAAAAACGTTAATGTTTGTCACTAGTAGAGAAAGTGGATATTGTAAAGCATAGTGAGAAGGAGAAATTAAGTGTTCGTGAGCTGGCCACAAAGTTTAATGTGGGAAAAACTCAGGTTAGTGAAATTTTGAAAGCCAAGGATGTTATTTTAAAATCATACACTGAGAATGCAATTCTAGATTTCTTTGTGTAAGGTGAAGTGGTACAGTGACTGATGTTTATTTCATTTACAAAACATTTACTGGTACGATTTCTCTCTGGATGAATACCGTAAACAATCTCACTGTCTACTGTATTGTATTGTAATATATAGTGTTGAATATGTATGAAAAATTGTAATGTACTGTATACATACTAACGATTTTCTAAATAGCGGACACTTCTCAATAACGGACATTTAATTTTCCCCCGGCGGTATCCGCTATTGGGCAGTTTCACTGTAATTAAATAAATAGGCCTATGAGGTCGAGAATAACTTGAAGTGAAATCCAGTGTTCAAATAAATTTACAAGTATCACTTGAAAATAAAATCCCAGGTTTT
This sequence comes from Periplaneta americana, assembly GCF_040183065.1. Taxonomy (NCBI): domain Eukaryota; kingdom Metazoa; phylum Arthropoda; class Insecta; order Blattodea; family Blattidae; genus Periplaneta; species Periplaneta americana. The sequence continues at coordinate 1,359,485 of NC_091124.1, read as the reverse complement.
ATTCCCCTGTAGCCACCCGTAACTTCAGCTATTTATTTTCCTGTTGCCATAGAAACGCAAGATAAATAGACGATACCTCGGAGTCAGTGTGATAAATTCTGAGCAAAGCAGCTTTCTTGAGTAGAGCCATCAGCGTGCCCAGGCACACAGGTTGAGGAACGCAGATCAGAGCGCAACCAGCAAAGAAAGCCAGTTTTATTGCATCTCGAATTGTGCAGACAGAAGGCATGGCTTCGTTTCCCTCAGGGCGTCAAGTTATTCCGTTTATGAGCTGAAGATTTCCGCGTTTGTGACCACAGAGCTATTTCCTGGGACAAATCACATATATGTGTACGTGGCAGGGTTAGGGCACAGATTACATTAATTTTAATTAATTGGGTTATTTTAAACTTAAACTTAATTGGAATTATTGTGTTTAAGTAAGCGGGTGTTGGCCAGTTGCAGTGTGAATACATACATACATACATACATACGTTCGACCTGGTTGGCGAGTTGGTATAGCGCTGGCCTTCTATGCCCAAGGTTGCGGGTTCGATCCCGGGCCAGGTCGATGACATCTAAGTGTGCTTAAATGCGACAGGCTCATGTCAGTAGATTTACTGGCATGTAAAAGAACTCCTGCGGGACAAAATTTCGGCACATTCGGCGCCGCTGATATAACCTCTGCAGTTGCGAGTGTCGTTAAATAAAACATAACATTTAACATTTACATACATACATACATACATACATACATACATACATACATACATACATACATACGTTCGACCTGGTTGGCGAGTTGGTATAGCGCTGGCCTTCTATGCCCAAGGTTGCGGGTTCGATCCCGGGCCAGGTCGATGACATCTAAGTGTAAATGCGACAGGCTCATGTCAGTAGATTTACTGGCATGTAAAAGAACTCCTGCGGGACAAAATTTCGGCACATTCGGCGACGCTGATATAACCTATGCAGTTGCGAGCGTCGTTAAATAAAACATAACATTTAATATTTACATACACACATACTTTTTTTTTTTAGTTTTGTCACACGGATATTTTATAAGTCCCAGAAAGGAGGCAGTGCGCATGATCAGAGGACAGCGACCTGGTTCACAAGAGAAGGATCAGTTGAGATAACAAAATTAGTATTGTTTCGTTCTGTGATCATGGGCACTGCCTCCTTTCTGGGTCTTATGAAGTATCTGTGGGGAAAAAAGCTTTTTTCTGAGACAGTACAAACATACATACATTCGTAACCATGGCAATATGACGGCTACCTCGAAACAAGACTGATGCTATGAGCCTTGTCACACTTTCTCCCTTTTTTTTCTAAGCGGCTAATTTTACTCAATTTTATGCAAGGAAATCATATCTACATATCTTCTTTTTAGAACTGAATTTTATGTCTGACATATTTTTTTGTTTATAGTTTGTCTTCTCGAACTAGTATTCAAAAAAGCTTTGTTAAAACCTGTACTGTTATTGCTGGTACTACTGCTGTTACTAACACCTTATTTTTAAATTACTTACTTACTTACTTACTTGCTTACTTGCTTACTTGCTTACTTACTTACTTACATACTTACTTACTTACTTACTTACTGGCTTTTAAGGAACCCGGAGGTTCATTGCAGCACTCACATAAGCCCGCCATTGTTCCCTATCCTGAGCAAGATTAATCCATTCTCTATCATCATATCCCACCTCCCTCAAATCCATTTTAATAAGTATTATCCTCCCATCTACGTCTCGGCCTCCCTAAAGGTCTTTTTCCCTCCGGCCTTCCAACTAACACACTATATGCATTTCTGGATTCGCCCATACGTGCTACATGCCCTGCCCACCTCAAACGTCTGGATTTAATGTTCCTAATTATGTCAGGTGAAGAACACAATGCGTGCAGCTCTGCGTTGTGTAACTTTCTCCATTCTCCTGTAACTTCATCCCTCTTAGCCCCAAATATTTGCCTAAGCACCTTATTCTCAAACACCCTTAACCTATGTTCCTCTCTCAAAGTGAGAGTCCAAGTTTCACAACCATAAAGAACAACCGGTAATATAACTGTTTTATAAATTCTAACTTTCAGACTTTTTGACAGCAGACTAGATGACAAAAGCTTCTCAACCGAATAATAACACGCATTTCCCATATTTATTCTCCGTTTAATTTCCTCCCGAGTGTCATTTATATTTGTTACTGTTGCTCCAAGATATTTGAATTTTTCCACCTCTTCGAAGGATAAATCTCCAATTTTTATATTTCCATTTCGTACAATATTCTCGTCACGAGACATAATCATATACTTTGTCTTTTCGGGATTTACTTCCAAACCTATCTCTTTACTTGCTTCAAGTAAAATTCCCGTGCTTTCCCTAATCGTTTGTGGATTTTCTCCTAACATATTCACGTCATCCGCATAGACAAGCAGCTGATGTAACCCGTTCAATTCCAAACCCTGTCTGTTATCCCGAACTTTCCTAATGGCATACTCTAGAGCGAAAATGATTTACTTATATTATTTATTATAAAGATTATTGATTATCGTCTCATATTTATTCAAATCACCGCCATGATTCTCACGCAGCATGAAATCCGCGCCTTAACTACCTCACGCAAAAGTCTTACGCGTTTTCTCTCTACACCTGTGTTTTCTCAAGAGGCGAACTGTTAATCGGATAAGTTTTAAAACAACTTTAAAACGAGATACGGTACTTTTTTTACAAAGTCAGCATAGGGAATTAGGAACTAATTGTATAATAAAACAATTATCGGCACGCATTCGCTGTTGGGTTTTGCAACGCGTTGCGTCACGGGCCGGCCGGCAGGCCATTACACATTTTGCGGGCAATGTCTGTATAAAACGGGGGGCTGTCTGCATGAGTGTGCTACGACTCGTTGGTATTGTGTGACGAACCGGAGGGAAAACACTCAATGGATGCCATACTTGGACACGACCGCCGACAAGACGTTCTTATACAGGCTGTTCCATAAGCGACGTACGTCAGATAGATGACTGAAACGGACAGAGACTCTATCCCAGTGATGTCAAAGCAAGCGCATTTTTCAGACCTTGACGTCGTGCGCGGGCATCAAGCGCTTGGTATGCTAGGGGGAATAAGCAGCCTGTTGGATTAAGAAGACAGTGGTGCACAAACTTCAAACGGAACGTGAAATTTTATGTCATTATTTTGTATGGCTTCTTTCTGTTTGTTATTTTCTATATTGTCTGTAAAACAAAAGTACTAACACCTATTTCTTAGCCTACTATTGCAGTTGTGTTTTAAACGTTAATAACATAATAAAGAGTAAAGAAGGAATATTCACACAAATTCCATAATAACTACAACTATACTGTACTAAGTGAATTAAACATAAAGAAAGAGTTATCCCAAAGAAAGACACTGAATATGACATGATTGCTGGGTAATTTACGGTGTTGGACCCTGGACTCATTTCACCGGCATTATCACCTTCATCTCATTCAGACGCTAAATAACCTAAGATGTTGATAAAGCGTCGTAAAAGAACATACTAAAATATGACATGATAAGTTGAAATTGACATTGATGGTATCTTTAGCCTTATAAAAGTAATCAGAACAATATTATAGTACAAAGCAAAGTTGCCTAGGTATATATTTTAACTGTAACTAATATTACATAATAAAACTCTTATCGCATTATGCTTTTAGGTGATATTGGTGCGCAACTTTCTGTTATCAAAATATTAAATTATCTCGAAATCTGCTGAAGCTATAGAGCTGACGTTTTACCTACACATAGGCATATATATCTTTTGTTTGTGATGTAACAGTATTTGCTTTGTTAATGCATTTCCTTACAAATAATTTCCATGCGAATATTTTCAAACATTTTAATACACTAACTTTAGTAATACGTATTTACTATGTATTAGATTTACGAAAACATTGTTTTAGTATCTGTAAGGGTCTAAACAAACATATCTTAAAATTTCACTTTTCTGTGAAAAAGTTGAGAAAATATTCCTTTTGAATAAAAAATCAAACTTGTGAAAAATGAGCATTAAAATTAAAACTTTCATTCGTATAATGCACTTATACTTCTCAGACAAATCTAAAAATTACCATGGATACAGTTTTAATAAGTTCTCTTCCCTTTATCTATTGAATCAGTGCTGGCCATCCCTGAATATAGCTCGACCAAGCGGCATATACCGTCTCTTTCCTTTCCGCTGTAAAGTGCTCAGGCTCTTCTGGGCTCTAAAGCGCGCGCTTGCTCCTATGGGCATCAATTGACATCACTGCTCTATCCCTTTGAAATAAGTAGAGTGAAGCATATAGGCTTCCTCTGTCATTCTTCTTCAAATTTTCCTCCCAACAGTAGCATCAACATTGTTGAAAATTACCTTAAGAGCTAGAGATGAACAACGATCGAGAAAGCAAGACTAACAGCGCCCGCAAAGCCGAAAACCCGCACGACAATGTTGCATACGTCGCGTCGTTGACGTAAGGACTGCTTGCATTAATGAATATATAATAGGATGCGAAACTTACTGAGTTTCCCGTAACACATACTAGAGGCGCTGTTGTATAAATTGATCTTGCTGCCACATGCGTTATTAAATCTAGCAGCGCACCAAGTAGCGAAAAGAGTAATTACTCCATGCATTTAGCAGCGCACCTGGTGACGAAAATGTTAAACTGTGCAGAAAGTGTTCCCTCCCACCCTCATCGATATTCAAAACTAACCCAATTTAAAATAAAACATTTACATTTTTATTCCTCACAGCATCTTCTACTGAAAATTATTACCGGAGGCAACAGGAAGATAAAAGAGACGATCTATTTTACACTACCCAATTAAAATATAACCAGACAGAGACAAAAAATAAAGCAAAAGGTTAGATAATTGGGATTGTATTCTTTGGGTATTTATTGTACAGCGCAATGGAAAAGTCTGCAAGAACTACGTAGATAGTTCAATTTATTATATTACTATTACTTTACAATACATTCAACAACACTATTTTTACAACGTCCATAAACATCACTGTTTAACATACACTGCTTATACACACGTAGTATCACTTTATGTTCACTTATTAGCAAGTTTCTGCCTGCCATCTTGTCTCTTCGAGCAATATCCTTTTTTTTTTTAATTAAGAGTACCAGGTCTCTTGGACCCTTGCCTTTTACAAAAATATGATTTTATAAATTGAAATGTAAATGGATTTTGTTAAAGAAAATTGATTAAGACCGTCAAAGACGGAAGTATTTGTAGCAATACCTCGAACGGATAAATAGAGAACTCTGGGTAATGTACCCAAGACGTAGTTCTAATGTTCACCACCTACGACGTTGGACGCTGATCATCTTATTTCAGCCCCCCGCAGCCAGATGGTGCTGACCGCAGTTTCGCATGCTATTATATATTTATCCATGCTGCTTGTGAGTGTTTCGAGATATCGAGATTGATCACTCCCGAAGTCCTGAACGTCAAGCAGCCTTGAATCGCCACAGTTGTTTATACCTGACTGAACTTTTATCTACTTTGGCAACTGTTATATATGTATAAACAATCAAGTAGCCTATTTGAAACATCATCTCTACCTTTCAGTGTATAATAATCCGTTCCCCAATCTTTATTTAACTACTAGGCCCTTTTTAAAAGGCTAGGAATTTTCTTTTCATATGTTTGAGATCAAGTGTGCAATCTCAAGTAAAGAGATATTAACGTTATGTTTCATGCTTCTTAGAAATGCAAATTTATTTCAGAATTGTTTTTTTTTTTTTTTTCCTATTTATATAACCATAGGTAATATCATCTATATATATAATTTGAACTGGTAATGGAAATTACGGGAAAACGGCTGAACGGATTTTAATAAATGGCCCCTCATTTTGAAGCTTGGAACCCAAAGTTTTTCGGAAAAGTAGTAGTTTTCAGTGAAATGTCAATTTTCCTACATAATTTTCCTATTTCCCAAAATCCATCTGTTGTCAGTTTTGAGAACTAATTTTATCGAATCACGGCCGACTTGATTGAATTTCGGAACAAAACACACACTACAATAAACAATAGGCTATTACACGAAGGCCATGATCTGCAGGATTGCCGACATATTTAGAGCTCAATTCAATTTTTTATTAAACATTCATTCTGCAGTGTATAATAATTTTCTGAGTACAGCTGTGTATTGGATATTCAAATCTACGAAACTTGAGGTGGTTTGATGGCATTATCATTAGAAATGAAATATTATTATAGTTAATATCATGATGCATCTATTTTTCATTAATTGTATATAATATTGATGCTATATTGATGACATGAAAGTGAAACGTTTTGTGGTTATGTAAGTAAATGTAGAGAATATCTTAATTTAGATCTTCATTTCTATAATTTACTGAGTGGCGGCTATATATAAATACAAAATTTAAGATAATAATATTGTTATTAAAAATCAAATATTTTTATACTTATTAACCCAGTGGGGTTGGGTCTTTTTCATATACTTAATGGCGGTGTAGTGTAGATATTGATATGTGTCATTGTCTTCAGTATTGGCTCGAGAGAGCGCAAAAATTACTTGCTGATAAAATAAGAGGCCTAGAAAATTTTGTAGTCTCCAGATTATTTCAGCAAGATCTCTTAGTAGAATAAAATGATTTTACGCTCTACATTTCAAGTCCTACATGCAGCAGCTATACGAAAATGCTATTGTTCGAAAGCTTAGCAAACCTGACTTTTTTTTTAACGTTCGCCTACAATCCACAATGACCTGAAATAGCTACTGCTATCGTCCTGACATTGATACTTGCGTTTTCGCGTTGAAACTCAAAAACTGAAGTTGGATAGGTTCAAGAAAAAGTATTTGGCCTAAAAAAATCCATTCAGAGTATGTTTCATTATTATGGAAGCAAATAATTATCAAAAAGACAAGTATTCTTCATTGAAAATAAATCTGAAAATTTTTATTTGAACGTCTAACGAACTTAGTTTGCAGCAGCATTTGCTGCACAAGCCACTAGTATAATAGAACCAGAACATTTTGGTAACTAAGATACTGTTTTGTTTTGTCTTTTTGTCTCATTTAAACATTCATAATGTTATTTATTTCAATGATGTATGTTATTCAAGGTTACGAAATCTTTCCACGCCGACCAAACGCTATTTCGAGAATGATGAGCGAGACTCGAAGTGCACGAGAGTTACGAGACGAGACTCGAAAGACAAATGCAACGAACACAGCGAGCGAGAGCGGCAGTTAGTTTTGTTCATCTCTATTAAGAGCTATAGGGAAAATACTGCATTTGTGAACAAAAAAAAAAATGTATTTTTCCACTTCTCTCTCTCTCTCTCTCTCTCTCTCCCCCTCTCTGAACGGTTCTTAATAACCTACTCTATAATATGTTTTCAAAGTTTATAGGACGTAAGACGATTGGAAAGCCTTCTAATGACATCATAAAGATCCGCGCTCTTGAAGTGTCAAATTTAAAGTAATTTTTCTCCGCTACAGTATTTTGTGCAATTCTCCTCATCCAAATCACTAAGGCTTCTATACTTTTGTAACTAAGAAACTGAATTTCTTCTGTATATTTACTAGACCATGCTTAAGAATTTTGTGCATTAATAAGTCTTTCATCTCTGCAACTTTTAAAAGAAAAAATATGTATGTATAAACAAATGAATTTTTTAAATGTTGGAGTTATTTAAAAAATTACAGGGTAGACATACAATAAAAACACTGTAAGACGAATAGGGTAAAGTTGCCTAATTCCGTGATACCCTAATTCCGTGATCCGTGATACGCTTTTTTTTTTTTTTTTTTTTTTTTTTTTTTTTTTTTTTTTTTTTTTTTTTTTTTCCCCCCCCACTGAATGTCACGGGGTTGGATATCTTGCTAGGAAGTTCACCGATGTCTCAAAAGCAGGCGAAAGGTGTAATATTTCGAGAAAGATAACTGACGCTATGATCGTACGGCAAAGGTTTGACTGACATTCAATTTTTTAAAAGTATCACGGGAAATAGGCAACTTTACCCTACAGCTACTAGGCCTATTTATTTTTCAGTAAATTGTAAATACATTCCACAAAGTGTCCACCATTGTGTTCACAACACAACTCATATTATTGGGCTAATCCCTACCATGTGGTCCACACCTGTGGAGTAACGGTTAGCGCGTCTGACCGCGAAACCAGGTGGGCCGTGTTCGATTCCCGGTCGGGAGAAAGTTACCTTGTCGAGGTTTTTTCCAGGGTTTTCCCTCAACCCAATACGAGCAAATGCTGCGTAACTTTTGGTGCTGGACCCCGGACTCATTTCACCGGCATTATCACCTTCATCTCATTCAGACGCTAAATAACCTAAGATGTTGTTAAAGCGTCGTAAAATAACCTATTAAAAAAAGTACCATATGTGATCGTACATCTCAGAGTATTTTTTTCATAAGCTGAGAGAATCTTTGCTTTGAAAGCATCAGTATCTCTGGGTTGCTGTACATAAACATTTTTTTTAAATAACCTCAAACGAAATTAGATAGTGTAAGGTCTGGAAAATTTGGAGGTCACGTAATTGATCCACCACAACCACACCAGTTGATGTCAAATTTACGAGTATTGCAGATGAATCGTATGCACACATTATGAACACGTTGTAGTCTCTCAGCTAAGCGTGAACTTACATTAGTTAGCAAGGAATCGCAATAATAAAAATGGGGCATTACAAGCGTCTGAATAAGATTTTTTTAGACTAAGTGATAGAAATTCTTTCATATGAAACAAGTGTGTGTTATTTAAGTGTTCCCTTTTAGATCGCTGTATATAAGCCGTGGCGAAAATGTGACTTATGAGCACATTGTGGCTCGCAATGATAGCTATGCGCTTCCTACCTCCCCCAACCTCCACCCTCTCACTCACTGGAGTCAAACTCCGTACCATTTGTCTTTGTCTCTGATCTGCGAGTGGCGTATCGTCGCAATGTCTCTCTCGAAACCATGTACCTCTACAAAAAACGAAAGTTTCAAGTAAGATGGGAGGACGCATTTTTTGCTATCAATATAATGAGAATATTAAATATATGATTTATTCACAAGTATTACGAGGAAAACGGTTGTATAACATAAAACTGCATTATACTACATGTTACTGATGAAACATTAAAAGGTTGTGTTATTGTTGTTATTATTATTATTATTATTATTATTATCATCATCATCATCATCATCGTCATCATCGTCATCATCATCATCATCATCTCTGTACGTCGATCCTTTTTCAGCAGATGTACTAATAATGCGGTTAGATCTTCAATTTGAACTCACTGATTTACTATGTGATGTTAAATGAAAGCTAGATGTAAGGACTTGACAAATGTTGAACTTTCAAATCTTTGCCAAAAAATAAATATCCGAAGCTTCGTTCTTTCGCTTGCTCTGTTGAAGCCATGTTCGCTACAACTTACGTTTGTGAAAAATTATTTTCAACAATGAAAATAGTAAAAACCAAATTTAGATTACGACTGACAGACAAATACCTTCGTGATCAACTACGACTGGCAGTAAGTGACATAATTCCTGATTTTGAAACTCTGTCGCAGAGACATTCTGAAGACAGTTAATTTTATGTTGTGATAATTTGTCCTATGTTTCATTGTTCATTTCTTTCTTCGTTACACGTATTAAACATTAGTTCGTAGCCTTGTACTGTATAAAATTATATTTAAGTGCTTGACGTAAGGAAAATTAAAATCCGTTAATAAGTCAGACAGTTGCTTCACTTCCCCTTCGAGTGTCCGCCTCCCTCCACAGGTGCTATGCACATTGCAGGTTACACAGTGGCTCGGCGCATGATCGCATTTTCGCCACGGCTGCTGTATATAGTAATGTATAACTGATGAAAAATTTTCAATAAGATACAATGAAAATTGTAGAAATTACAAAACCTCAGTAGTTCCTTACTTTGACGAGTTCTGAAGTTGTATCATTAGTTTTAAAAATGTTATTATCAGAAATCCTAGGTACAACATGTATTTCGTGTGTAAATTCGGGTTTTACATGTGGCAAACTCATGTTGCCATAGTAACTTTTTCTTATACAATTACCTACTATTTTAGAGTTATAACAAGATCAATTATGAATAGTTACTTATACCATTGATGCAGTAAATTTCGTCACAGTGGTATTTTTCTAGTTTGCATGTAGTGCACTGCCTCTCAGATCGCAATAAACCGAGATTTAATCGTTAGAATTCTTTTCTTAAACCTGAACAGCACACCGAGGTTCAATATAAGGAAATGACGTAATTGAGATTTTATGACGCTCTAATCTCGTCGTAACACACACCGCATGATTAACAGGATCATTATTACGTTTGCTAACGGAAAACCAGCTGAGGAGTGCAGATTTGAAACTGCCTGGAATCCATCGCCATTACTTCGATATGTACCCAAGGCATAGATTTTCGCCCATTATCATCAGAATGTCCCATAGACGGTCAACTGTTTTTAATAGACACTTTTGTAACTTCCATCATTAGTCTCCTTGACAACGGACCAATTTATGATTCTACACTAATGGTGGCTAAATCTGAACGACTGACGTGACAAACTAACAGCGTGAAGTCTTTGTTTTGAATCCAGGGTAGTCACATGTCCCGAATTTTAAGGGGAAAGGATGGTTAAACTTGAATTCCCCCCCCCCAAATTGATGCAGAAATTTAATTTTTCGTATATAGAAATATCATTGTTGCAACAAGTTAAATTCGAGATTAGTTTTTGGAAAAAAATGGAGCCTAAATTTTGCAAAATATTAGATAGGCTATAGTGATTCACTAGAATGAATATAGACTATCTCAGCCATTTCTAAAGGTGAATGCACAATATTTGTGAAATTTTACTCCTAAAAGTATGTTCTTTAAAATACCTGTAATAGAATTTTTATAACTTTCCAGATTTTAAGATAAACTACCGTTTCTTCAAAGTATGCTATTTACTTTCTTCACTCAATTTTAAATTATAGTCTGAGATTTTGGGGTAATTCACTTTCCACAGTGAAAACTTTTATTTGGTTAAAGAAAGCTATAAGTTGTATTCAACGACTCTCTACACTTTCTGCTGGTTGAGTGGAAGAGAAGGCCTTACGGCCTTAACTCTGCCAGCTAAAATAAATCATTATTATTATTATTATTATTATTATTATTATTATTATTATTATTATTATTATTATTATTAAAAGACATTCTTATAGCGACAGTTTTATTTATTTACAAATTATGATAATGTCCTCGATGTTTATTTATTCTAATTTGGTTCATGGCAGAGAACATAAAGAAGAATTTTTTTAACATTCCTGTTATCGTAATTATGGTACTGCAAATTACCATGATATAAATATATCTCACTTAAGGTTAAGTAAGACAGAAAATAGACATAAAAATTTACTTACTTACTTACTTACAAATGGCTTTTAAGGAACCCAAAGGTTCATTGCCGCCCTCACATAAGCCCGCCATCGGTCCCTATCCTGAGCAAGATTAATCCAGTCCCTATCATCATATTCCACCTCCCTCAAATCCATTTTAATATTATTCTCCCATCTACGTCTCGGCCTCCCCAAAGGTCTTTTTCCGTCCGGTCTCCCAACTAACACTCTATAAAATTTACAAGTTAAAATCTTGTAACAATCTTCCACAAAATGTAAGAGGATTAATTACCTATAAAAACATTTTGTAAAATAATTTCTAAACCGTTTGAAATCAATGCTTATTACACTGTAATTTTTGCTATATAAGATTCCAGCTACGGAGTTTTTTTGAGAAATAAAATTGTAAAGCTTCTATGTATCGTTGGACAAAGGCTATTTCTTATCCATGTATTTGATTAATGGCAGAAATAAATCTTATCTTGTCTTACATTTTAATAATGAATTTTAGAGGTATTTACATAGAAATATGGAGGTATATTTTTCAAATAACAAATTCCTATTGTATAGAAAATGCTTCTAATAACGAAAGGAATGTACTGCACGAAATATCATGCATTTATATGTAAATTTCATCACCCCTGACACTCATTCGAAATGCATCCAGCATAACACATGGGCCATACGAATATACTACACTATAATTTGAAGAAATGGACGGTGTTTCTGAGACACGCTGTATAACTTTCTGCATAGAATAAAGCAAAAAATTAAAGTTATGGGATCTCACTAGAGGTTTTGAGATTTATCTAGAGAAAATGAAAACTCGAGTGGGATTTAATTGACTATTACACGACTGGAAGAAAATATATAAAGATTAGAAGTAACGAAGTACTCTAATACAATAAAATAGATATTAATTGACTTACTGAAATTCCATGTCACTAATGTTACCTTCACCAGAATGTTTGAAAGGAGTCGCCATTTTCAGTCGACTATCTATGCGGGAAACAAATTACGATCGCAAAGCATGTTTTATAATTCCGTAAAGAATTTGCAGTTTGAAATGTTGGCAAACAAAGAAACAAATGTTAGAGAGATGATAAAAACAGGAGAAAGTATATAAAGATTAGAATAAATAAAGTACTCTAATACAATAAAATAAATATTAATTCCATTTTGAATCTTGCGTACACCACTTTTAACACTTCAATATATTTAACACGAGTAAGTCCACTAGTTCATCAATTAAAAATATTAATTGATTTACTAAAATTCTATTTCACAAATTTTACCTTCATCAAAACATAAAATAATGTTATAAATTTCAATCAAAGACACAATTATCTGCAAATGTTTATTTGCTACATGAATATAAGGTATATAAACGTTTTCGCCTTGTGGGGCATCATCAGATATATTAAAATTATGTGATCTGAACTTAGATTAAATTAGATTTATAAAAAGCAAATACGAACAGTGTGTGATACATGGTGATAAAATGTCATGAGTTATATGTATACTAATTGTAACAAGAAATAAAATGATGAATTTCAATGTAGTGTAAATTCAAATATGATTAATTGGAATTGTGTGTACATATAACTCATGTTACATTATAATACATATTTATCAAATAATGTTATGCAAATTATGATCATGTTAAAATGAATAAATGGATAAAATCTTGCGTTAAAGTTATTCAATGTTTAGAAAATGATACGTCTTGGAGAACTGTGTATCATACCGAAGTTTGCAGTAATCGATGTTGTAGGTTGATTGTGATGTGCGTATAAATTATCATTCATATACTGTAAACATAAAATTATGATTTATTTATACAAATTATTAGCATTATTTAGTGATCAAATGGGATAGAAGTCTATTTTGGATTTGGAGATGTGAAAAAGCTGTTAAGATTACTTACGAGTACTTTGCTTGATTGTAATCTAAACGTTGTCTAGTTTCGATGCAAATAGTGGTTATCCTTGGTCCATTAGATCTAAAAAATCTATCTTTTATAATGCATATCGTCGTTGAATTACTGTGTTTAATTAAGATGTGTGTATGGAAGAATTCTGTAAAAACAAGAAATGTTGCCATTAATATTTCGATCAATTTGAACTATTTTAAAAGAAACGTGATGTGAGAATAAATAATTAATTGTATGGAAGAGAATATGGGGTATTAATTTGTGTAATATTATATTAATAACGGTTTTCAAATTACTTACGTACGTATATGTCTCGGTGTATGTGGGAGTGTTGATGGTTTGAAGTAGACTGAAGTTGAGTGATCGTATGTGTTCTGCTGTGTAATGGCGGAGTAATATTGAAGGGAACTATTTGAAAGACGGCGTGTCTGAAATATAAAATGAACTGCAAATTACTTCAGCAAAACGTTTGAACGGAGCCGCCATTTTCGGTTAACTGCACTCGGGAGGAAATTAAACACAGAATAAATATGGGAAATGCGTGTTATTATTCGGTTGAGAAGCTCTTATCATCCAGTCTGCTGTCAAAAAATCTGAAAGTTAGAATTTATAAAACAGTTATATTACCGGTTGTTCTGTACGGTTGTGAAACTTGGACTCTCACTTTGAGAGAGGAACATAGGTTAAGGGTGTTTGAGAATAAGGTGCTTAGGAAAATATATGGGGCTAAGCGGGATGAAGTTACAGGAGAATGGAGAAAGTTACACAACACAGAGCTGCACGCATTGTATTCTTCACCTGACATAATTAGGAACATTAAATCCAGACGTTTGAGGTGGGCAGGGCATGTAGCACGTATGGGCGAATCCAGAAATGCATATAGAGTGTTAGTTGGGAGGTCGGAGTGAAAAAGACCTTTAGGGAGGCCGAGACGTAGATGGGAGGATAATATTAAAATGGATTTGAGGGAGGTGGGGTATGACGATAGAGAATGGATTAATCTTGCACAGGATAGGGACCAATGGCGGGCTTATGTGAGGGCGGCAATGAACCTACGGGTTCCTTAAAAGCCATTTGTAAGTAAGTAAGTAAGTAAGTCTATGCTGTTAACAAATGACGATCGCAAAGCATGTTTTGTAGTACCGTAAAGAATTTGCAGCTTGAAATGTTGGCAAACAAAGAAACAAATGCTAGGGTAGTGACAAAAACAAACAAATGCTAGGGAAGCAATAAAATTTTAAAAATGCTAGGGAAGCGATAAAATTGTGCGAAAGCAGCCATGATTGTTTGAAAGACGTCCTTTCGTAGGCCTACCCTTTTATTGGTCAAAAGTAGTATGACGTAGTAGAAGTGTAATAGTCATTTAAAAACTCTGCGCATTTTGTTACGCTTCAATATTGTGAAATGCATTGTGGCTCTCGACAAATTACTATTTCTCATTTCTGCATCGTGTGCTACGCGTAGAAGCATCCCTACGTTCTCTGATGTTCGAGCCGAAATGTGTCTTCATAACATTGAATGCTTTTACATACAGCGCTCAGCGCAAATGCTCCAAACCCCGCACCACGCATGCATTCACTCTGAAGAAATCATTGTGTTATGGCAAGTACTCGTGTATTATTTATTCGCTCGTTTTCATACTCTCTCTCGCCATCATAATATTAATACTCGACCACAACGTGATAACACGCTAGAAATTCCACTTCACACATCATCTCTGTATTCCTCATCTTTCACTGTTGCTACCTCTCGTCACTGGAACTCTCTGCCGCCTGAAGTCAAGGGCTGCCGAACATTGAAATATTTTAAATCCGAGTTATAAAATTATCTTATGACGAGTTGCCAAACTAACTTACTGTTATGACAAATGTTGTATTGCATGTTTCCACGTATTCACATTTTTTTATGTTCTAGTGATATTTAACTTACAGTATTTTATTTTTGTTTTCATATTTTCCGATAATGGTATATCTCTAATGTGATAAGTTGTGCTATATATAATCATAATTTTCCTTACTGTGTGTACTTAAAAATATTGTATTCATTGTATGCTTTGTACTGCACTATTTTATTACTATTACTATTATTATTATTATTATTATTATTATTATTATTATTATTATTACTACTCTTATTTTTATCATTATTATTATTATCATTATTATTACTACTACTCTTATTTTTTACCTATTATTATTATTATTATTATTATTATTATTATTATTATTATCAATAATTGTCTTATTTTTTATACTTTGTATGTTTCATTTATTTTGACCTCCTGTTCACATTTTATTATGCTGTTTTCTTTCTTTCTGTATGTTATATACAATGTCTGATTTCTACTTACTTGTTGTTTACATTTTATTGTTATTATTATCTTATTCACTTTTGTGTGTAAAATAGTAGTGTACTTTGTAAATTTGTAGTGTTTTTTGTAACGCAGTTTTACTCCTGGTTGAGTGTTAGAGAAGGTCGTATGGCCTTAACTCTGGCAGGTTAAATAAATCATCATCATTATTATTATTATTATTATTATTATTATTATTATATTAAGAAATGCTCTGAAAATTTCTAACATTTTGTTCAAAGAAGCTGACAAAAAGTTCGTCTTCTTGTTGAAAATGTTGCTTATGTAAAATATCACCACGACAACTGTGTGACAAGGGATTAGTGGTGAATTCGTGTATAAATACAGTAGGAAATATCTGTGCCACATAAATCTTTCATACCACCTCTGACAGTATTAGAATCCGCGAATTCCTGACGAAACTGCGTTTTCTTGAGTAGAAACATATTGCATGCGAGCCATCCGAAACTAAATAAACAAATTGTTATACCACACAACAATGAAGTGGATTATGACCATAATTATTCTGTGGACGTACATTGGCGATCTTGGTTCATTGTTCTGCAATATCTAGCAAGATAAACAATATCACGTGAAACACCAGCCTAATTGTAAAAGATAATGTGTCCTCTTTAAGTATGCAATCAGCGATACCATTTCTTTTAGCAGAAGTTATAAAACTTGAAGAAAGATATTCAAGGACACACAGATAATATGGCAAGAATTGTGAGAAATGTGGCAACCTCTGTAACTTAGATGATGTGTTTGAAAATAATACATAGAACTAGTGTTATGGGTGAATGCCCAGGGAGACGAACACCAATGCTTGAAGACAATATTGATAAGATGATTCGAGAAGAGAGGAGGTTAACTGTTCAATATTTTGTCTGTTTAGTCAATTTCCCATCTCATAAAAGACACAAATAAGGCATTATTCATGACGCAACTAAGCCAAGAGATAATGGGGTAGTATGGCCAATTCCATGGTTTTAAAATGTCTTAAGTTTGGGATTTATGCATTTATATCCATAATAATAATAATAATAATAATAATAATATATTGAGCTATCTTACAAAAGATAGCTCACTACCGATAAAGTCGAAGCTTGGACTCCGAAGAGTTCTTGGAAAGGCAAAAGACAAAATATACCCATTAACCACATTAAGATAATATTTAAACAGCGTACATTACAAAATGAAATAAGATTAATAATTATAACGTGTATTATAAAAATGCAGGCAATATTCTTAAGAGTCCAATTTTTTTTTTTTTTTTTTTTTGTTAGACTATTACATTTTTACTACGTCATACTACTTTTGACCAATAAAACGGTACGAAACGACGTTTTTCAACCAATCATGGTCGCTTATCGCACAGTTTTATCGCGTTCCTAGCATTTGTTTAATTTTATCACTTCTCTAGCATTTCTTTATTTTTATCACTACCCTAGCATTTGTTTCTTCGTTTGCCAGCATTTCAAACTGCACTGGTCTGGACGTCAAAAAACAGAAAATTACAAACCACTCCAGTCGATGCACAGCAGTTTCAAATATGACTCGCATTGGCATTCAAGAACAAGAATTAATAAAGATCACTGGTCATACCTATGCATCTTCCCTGAAACTCTATTTACAAATAAATGTAATCCTGAATAACTTGAGGAATACACCATGTACATCAACGAGTTCCACTTCTTTTACGCACATGTCTAATATAGCATCAACTGAACCACCAACCACTAAAACATTCAAATTTGAAAATTGTACTTTCAGTAACTGTTTCTTTTAAAATTATTCATGTTTTTTTTTTCGTCATCGTTAATTAAAACGTTTCTTGTTTATTTCATCATCCCTAATTAAAACTTTTCTAACACTTGTTTATATTATTTAGGTTATGTTTGTTACAGCTTCTGCTATTATTATGATATTATGGATAGTCACGTATCAGAGATTGTTTAATATTAAGATTTATTGAAAATCATCTGTTAAGTGACGTTGATTACTGGGATCCGGATGATTGAAGTGGAATGCAAATGTTTTAATAAAAATGAAACTGAATCAACAAAGCCTTCTTGACTAGTAACCGTCCACAGAGTTCAATGAAGATTCCATAGTTGGCACAACTGATAACAAGAAAACATAATCATAAAACACTACTGCCATCTAGCGTAATGTTGAGATGGTATAATAATACATTTGAAGACAGTTCTATTTTCGTAAGTCAATTAATATTTTATTGTATTGGAGTACTTCGTTACTTCTAATCTTTATATACTTTCTTCTAATCGTGTAATAGTCAATTAAATCCCACTCGAGTTTTGATTTTCTCTAGATAAATCTGCTCGTGTTCCACTCGCAGGTTTATCGATAAAATCAAAACCTCTAGTGAGATTACTGTTGATAATTGAAGTGGATTGCAACTGTTTTAATAAAAATGAAACTGAATCAAAAAAGCCTTCTTGACTAGTAATCGTCCATAGAGTTCAATGAAGATTGTATAGTTGGCACAACTGGTAACAAATGAACAGCTAATCGTAACATACTACTGCCATCTAGCGGAATATTTGTAATGATGAGATGATACAATAATACAATAATAACTCTGAATATAATGTTACGTACTGTTTTGGTATCAATGGGCACTCCATTTTTTGTTTCTTTTAAAATTCCTTCTAACTACAGAGACTTTTCAGAAACTGTATCTGAAAATATCCAATAATGATCCCGTTTTGTGGTTGGAATTCATCTCGATGCAGTATTTCTGTTCGCTGCTTTACCTGCCAGCGTCGCCTTGTGTTTGCCTTGAACTCATAAAACGAGGATACATCTGACTAAAACAAATTGAAGACAACCTCTCACAATAGTTGTCCAGCAGGTCGCATGCTTCTGTTTTGGTGAATAGCTCGCTCTTGTTTTTTCTTTCTGATAAGATCAGCAATAGCACTACTGCTTTACCAATAAAGGCTTGCGGAATTTTTATCACTACAAGTTAATACGGATTTCGTCCTTGGCGGTCGTCAGCTCCAAGATTCAGGGATCAAACCCGAACGAGGACAAACCATTGTCTAATAATTATGTTAGGTTATAACCCTTACAAGGATAGGGGTCACGTTTAGGACTCGGTGTATATAAAAACATGGTTTTTATACAAGTATAACACTGGTATGCATTTTAAAACTTCTTTTTGTGCTCTTTATCGTTAGTGAAAATCGTTCATAATGTGCCACATTATTGTACCAGAGCCGTAAAATATTACCATGACAACTAAAACGTCATGACTTCTATTATGACGGCGTAACTTGTGCCATAAAGTTAACATTGTGAAACGATTAGCCATGCTATAATATTTAATACATCATTGTTGCCATAGCAACCTCTTTTCTCATAGGCCATGATATCAAACAAATCTGATGTTATTTCTTTATTAATATTGTTTTTTAGACAGTCGTTTTATAATGAAGACTTTTTGATTCTCATTTTAGTATCGAAAAGTCATTGATTTCTGCATCCATAAATTAGCGTGCTTAAAAGTAAACTTCCGTACAGAACAAAAGGAAGGTAAACATGCGAATTCTAAATAAGGCAGTAGAACAAGTGGACAGCTTCAAATACTTGGGGTGTACTATAAGCAGTAACATGAGCTGCTGCCAGGAAGTCAAAAGGAAGATGACAATGGCAAAGGAAGCTTTTAATAGAAAAAGGAGCATCTTCTGCGGACATCTGAAAAAAGAACTAAGGAAAAGACTAGTGAAGATTGGGTGAAGAAAGAATGATGCTGATTTATTTATTTATTTATTTATTTATTTATTTATTTATTTATTTATTTATTTATTTATTTATTTATTTATTTATTTATTTATTTATTTATTTATTTATTTATTTATTTATTTATTTATTTATTTATTTATGTATCTATCTATCTACCCATCTACCCAGCTATCTATCTATCTATCCATCTATCTATCTATCTATCTATCTATCTATCTATCTATCTATCTATCTATCTATCTATCTATCTATCTATCTATCTATCTATCTATCTATCTATCTATCTATCTATCTATCTATCTATCAATATATCTATCTATCTATCTATCTGTCTGTCTGTCTGTCTGTCTGTCTGTCTGTCTGTCTGTCTGTCTGTCTGTCTGTCTGTCTGTCTGTCTGTCTGTCTATCTATCTATCTATCTATCTATCTATCTACCTACCTACCTACCTACCTACCTACCTACCTATCTATCTATCTATCTATCTATCTATCTATCTATCTACCTACCTATCTACCTATCTATCTATCTATCCTTCTATATATTCATCTATCCATCCATCTATCTACCTACCTATCTATCCATCTATCTACCTACCTATCTATCTATTTATCTATTTATAAAAACAGCCCTGGTATCACAGATACATAGACAAAGTCAAAAGGAGAAACAAGATAAAGAAACAAACTAAAATATTATAACTAGTTTCCATAAATTCATTTATATCATAAAAAGGGTTACGGATTATCCAGTCACGAATAACACACCTAAATCTATTAAAATTAACAATACGAGCACCATAAGCAAGTTTATTAATCATAGACATTGCAAATGATGTAAACCATTGTTCAGACTTGGCTAATCTAACCCTAGGGGTCAGGAGGTGGTAATTATGTCTTGTACCATAATGATGAATCTCGGTATGTGGATAATAACTGTTTAAATTTGACTTAATTTTAATCAAACAATGGAAAATATACAAATTCACAACAGTTAAAAATCTTTCAGAAATAAACAAAGGTCTGCAGTGAGTATCAAAATCAGAATCAGTCAAAATGCGTACTGCCTTTTTTTGTTGCAAAAGAAGTACTTATCAATTTTCTGACAATTTCCCCACAAATGAATACCATAAGTAATAATACTAATATAATAATATAATGAAACTGATCAGGAAGAGAAAAAGGAATTGGTTGGGTCACTGGTTAAGATGAAACCAGCGAATAGGGATTATAAAGAATGGACACTGAGCGAATGTGCCTGTGTTTTGTTTCTCTGTACGCAGCGTTTAGTTCCACTTTCAAGCGCTAGTGGTCAGTGTAATCGAGCATACGCTAAGATAATAATTGAGTATAGAGTTGAGACACGGGATACAAACATCGCCTACCTTATTGCATAATCCAGTAACGCTTTGCTTCAAATAAATTCAAGTTAACAGCTTTTCCTTATTTCTCAGTGACAAACTAGTTGTAATAATAATATTTTATATTTCAGATATAATAAATTATATTATAAAATAATATAATACATTATAAAATTAGGTATCGAATTCGATTAATATTTGTATATAATATAATATAGGTATATGGTTTTACTTCTCGTAAGAGTTTTGTTTTTCCATTTTCAGCGCTATCAAATCATTATATATTTTGTGCGAGATCGTTCGTATTTGCTTGGTTCCCGCACAAAACCAATCCGCGGAAAGTCTAAAATTCCACATTCAGTATTCCCAACCTAACACACATAACAATTTCCCTATTCTTACCGCTTAAGTGACATATTGATTTTACTGCTTTAGGCTTTTAACATATTATTTTTACAGACGTTCAATATAGTAATAATTATAAATTGGACACTTACCACTGCAATTTCACATAAATTGCACTGTTAATTATTGTTTTTAAATATTTGCAAAAATTAAGTAAACTCTACAACTCCACTGAAGTTACTGCATTCGTGATGCAAGTAACATTAAGGAAGCCGTGAAAACATCAACAAGATTCCAGACTCATCATAAACTGGGGGAAAAAAAGACAGACGTATATCACTGCCTGCTGGAGTATAGTAAACACAGAAAACATTTTAAAGCAACAATGTTGAAGATAGCTATATTTGTTTTCCAAAGTTGCCGTCATTGAACAGAAACCAAGATGGAGATTTCATTGCAACTAATTAGAAATTTCTCTTTCAGGTATGTAATAAACGATCTTCGCACACGAGCGGTATATTTGTTTTCATGTTCTCGGAAATTAAAAAAGCTCAACTACGTTTCGCTTTTTCAAACTTTTCCTCGAACATGAAAACTTCAACATACCGCTCTTGTAACGCATATTACTATTAATTGTTGTTGGGGTCAACGTCTCAACTCTCATTATAAAGGAACTCTAGAGTCTGGGCACTACAGTTAATGATGGATTTATTATTTTATGGATCCAATTTATTTTATTTGAGTACATAATGTACCTAGATGTATTAATTATATGTGTTATATTTCCGCTGTGTCGACTGCTAGCTGGTGTGATGTCAGCGCCAACTCTAGGGAGAAAGCAGAATCTCACGCTCTAGCTGGCTTGAAGGTCATTGAAATCAGTCCGGCTACATCAAAGGTACCGACGCGAAGTGTCCATTCTTTATAATCCCTATTCGCTGATGAAACTGCCTACTGAAGGATGCAATGGAAGGAATGGTGAACGGGAGAAGAGTTCGGGGCAGAAGAAGATATCAGATGATAGACGACATCAAAATATGTGGATCATATGAGGAGACTATGAGGAAGGCAGAAAATAGGAAAGATTAGAGAATGCTGGGTTTGTAGAAAGCTATGAATGAATGAACGTAGGACGTTGAACAATAGTATTGAATAAAGAGTTAAGATATTAATATTTTGGAGAGGCAGTTATGAATACGTCAACATCTAGAAGGCTGTTCCATGACATCTGAGACATGTTTATGTAATTGGCGGACCCCCTGTGTTGAATCTTTATTCCAGCGGTTGTAAGAACGTGCTCACCCAAAGCAGGTGACAATGGCTACGTGCCCGCCTTGTAAGGTCGCGGTCCGAGGTCTGCATTAGCAATTGGCTGGCTAATCTTAGAACGGCCACTTCGAGGAAGAGCGAGTTCCGAGACTGATACGCACGGGGAACCACAAGGGTCGGCAACCTAACAGGCGAAAGACATCGGAGTGGACTGTAGAGCAGGCTTCAGGGTGTCCTACACCTGAAGAGGGACTTAGAAGGCTGCCACACAGCCATAAGGCGTGCAAATTTACGTAGTTATCTTTGTCCTATACGAAAATATTTACCTTATTTTGTCTTACTATAGCTATCCGTGCCTTCCTTAATTTGATCTTACTTTTTTTAATCATAACTTGTATTTCTTAATCTAATCCATCCTAGCCTCCAGATATGGAGGATAGCTGTGAATATATTGAATAAGCAGTCGTGGACAGCCGATAAGGGGTGGTCCTCCAGCTGCGGGGTTGGGCGAAGGGCTAACAACCCATCACCGTAAAAAACAGCTTGTTACGAAACCTAACAATAAGCCTCGGAGTGGGACTGATTCTTCTATCTGATGCTTTTCCAATTCACTGCGGGCTAAAGCACGGAGATGCACTATCACCTTTACTTTTTAACTTTGCTCTAGTATATGCAATTAGGAAAGTTCAGGATAACAGAGAGGGTTTGGAATTGAACGGGTTACATCAGCTTCTTGTCTATGCGGATGACGTGAATATGTTAGGAGAAAATCCACAAACGATTAGGGAAAACGCGGGAATTCTACTTGAAGCAAGTAAGGGGATAGGGTTGGAAGTAAATCCCGAAAAGACTAAGTATATGATTATGTCTCGTGACCAGAATATTGTACGAAATGGAACTATAAAAGTTGGAGACTTATCCTTCGAAAAGGTGGAAAAATTCAAATACCTGGGAGCAACAGTAACAAATATAAATGACACTCGGGAGGAAATTAAACGCAGAATAAATATGGTAAATGCCTGTTATTATTCGGTTGAGAAGCTTTTGTCATCTAGTCTGCTGTCAAAAAATCTGAAAGTTCGAATTTATAAAACAGTTATATTACTGGTTGTTCTGTATGGCTGTGAAACTTGGACTCTCACTTTGAGAGAGGAACAGAGATTGAGGGTTTTCGAGAACAAGGTTCTTAGGAAAATATTTGGAGCTAAGAGGGATGAGGTTACAGGAGAATGGACAAAGTTACACAACACAGAACTGCACGCATTGTATTCTTCACCTCACATAATTAGGAACATTAAATCCAGACGTTTGAGATGGGCAGGGCATGTAGCACGTATGGGCGAATCCAGAAATGCATATAGTTTTAGTTGGGAGGCCAGAGGGAAAAAGACCTTTGGGGAGGCCGAGACGTAGATGGGAAGATAATATTAAAATGGATTTGAGGGAGGTGGGATATGATAGAGACTGGATTAATCTTGTTCAGGATAGGGACGAATGACGGGCTTATGTGAGGGAGGCAATGAACCTCCGGGTTCCTTAAAAGCCAGTAAATAAGTAATCCATCCTTACCTAAACAAACCTCTCATCTAATTCAATTGTACGAGGGTCATACTGAAAGTCATGAGCAACTCGGTTATAAATCTTAATTTTTATTTTTAGACAAACCAGGTACATCTTCTTAATCTACAGACTTTTCTGTCACTTTTCAACATAGTCTCCATTTCTTTGCACACATTTTTCCCGCCGTTCTGTAAGTTTGAAAACTCCCTTGCTGTAGAAGTCCGTTTCATCTTCCCGAGGACATTGACGCACTGCTTTCCGGATGTCCTCCAGCGTCTCGTAGCGTTGGCCTCGCAGCTGCTCCTTTACAGAACCGAAAAGATGGTAGTCGGAGGGTGCCAAGTCGGGACTGTAAGGAGATTGCGGAAGAGTTTCCCACCCAAATGTTATGATTTTCTCCACGGTGACACGATCAGTGTGAGGCCACGCGTTATATTGTTGCAGGATGATCTTCTTTCCAGGGCGTTTCTCGCGCAATGCACGACGGAGCTTCAAAACTGTCTGAATATGGCGGACAGCATTTATGGTCTGTTCACGTTGAAGAAATTCAACCAAAATGCGTCCCAGAACTCATCAACTCTTTGCTTGTTGCGTTCCGTGGAGGCAGTTCGAGGGCGACCGCTACGAGGCTCATCTTGATGCTCTTTGAAATGTTTCACCATCTCCTAACACTGCTGGCGCCCATGCACACATCTCCGTATGCACGCTGAAGTCTGAGGTGAATTTCAGCAGCAGATTTTTCTTCTTCAACAGGAATTTAATGACAGCACGCTGTCGAAACGAACCATCCTTGTCGACCATTTTGCAAACATTGCCTGTGGCCACATGATAGAAATTAATGACGTCACAGTATGTCAATATATAGTGTAAAGTCTGTAGATTATGATCATATAGTTGTTTTTGTTACATTGTTGAAATTGAAATTATAGCACTGCGTTGCACATGACTTTCAGTACGACCCTCTCCATTTTGCGTAATTTAGCATTACCGTAGCTTACCTAACTTAACTCCACGAGTCCAATCTAACATAACCTAAAAGTATCTTAAGTTACCTGATCTAATTGTACAATGTAATACACCTTACGTTAACCAACCTTACATTATTTAATTAATTTTAACTCATCTAACCCTAACCGCCGGCGTCCGTAAATATTTGGATTAGAAAGGTATATTACTCATACATACGAATATAACTATCCGTCTACCTTATATATATTTACGTCACCTTGTTACATCTTATCTTATTTTACCTCACAGTACCTTCCATCATGGTATCTAACCTGATATTACCTCACGTAATCTAGTTCTATTTCAACCTTAAACACAAAATTACCTTACTATCATAAATAACCTTCCTCTATCTTGTACCTAACAGTAACTTAGACTACATACTATTACCTTAATTAACCAAACTAAACCTTACAAGACCTTACTAAATGAAGAGGTGAAAATGATATTCCTAGTGCAAAGCCACACTTAATTACTTGCTTGCTTACTTACTTACTTACTTACTTACTTACTTACTTACTTACTTACTTACTTACTTACTTACTTACTGGCTTTTAAGGAACCCGGAGGTTCATTGCCGCCCTCACATAAGCCCGCCATTGGTCCCTATCCTGAGCAAGATTAATCCATTGTCTATCATCATATCCCACCTCCCTCAAATCCATTTTAATATTATCTTCCCATCTACGTCTCGGCCTCCCCAAAGATGTTTTTCCCTCCGGCCTCCCAACTAACACACTATATGCATTTCTGGATTCGCCCATACGTGCTACATGCCCTGCCCATCTCAAACGTCTGGATTTAATGTTCGTAATTATGTCAGGTGAAGAATACAATGCGTGCAGTTCTGTGTTGTGTAACTTTCTCCATTCTCCTGTAACTTCATCCCTCTTAGCCCCATATATTTTCCTAAGCACCTTATTCTCAAACACCCTTAACCTATGTTCCTCTCTCAAAGCGAGAGTCCAAGTTTCACAACCATAATGAAGAACCGGTAATATAACTGTTTTATAAATTCTAACTTTCAGATTTTTCGACAGCAGACTAGATGACAAAAGCTTCTCAACCGAATAATAACAGGCATTTCCCATATTTATTCTGTGTTTAATTTCCTCCCGAGTATCATTTATAATTGTTACTGTTGCTCCAAGATATTTGAACTTCTCCATGTCTTCAAAAGATAAATTTTCAATTTTTATATTTCCATTTCGTACAATATTCTGATCACGAGACATAATCATATACTTAGTCCAAACTTTTAACAAAACTAGTTTTATATACGAGTTCATTTCTTACACTTATGGGGAAGCTACTAGTAAACTATTATAAAACTTACTCAATAAATAACATAAATATACGCCAAATAATTTGTAATATCGCACCTAATAGCATTGGACTCTGAACTTTCAGTTCGCTCTCCTGTAAAGTTTTGTCTTTGTGGCTTAACACTGTATCATTCTCACACCTTCAAATCTTACCCACAGCGAAATGTAACCAAACCTAATAATACAATCTAACCTACTAGAATGTCATTTTCCGATGTAAGAAACTGATAGTGATGATGATGATGATGATGATGATGGTAGTAGTAGTAGTAGTAGTAGTAGTAGTAGTAGTAGTAGTAGTAGTAGTAGTAGCAGCGAAAAAAGAAGAATTTGAATTCTATATATGTACTACAGAGAGGGAAAGAAACTGGCCACCCTACCCATATCTCCTGGCCTAGTTGCCTCATAAGTGGTGTCATGTTGGTATCACTTGTGAGGTTCAGGCCTGTCTTCGAACAGTTCACCAAACAACATACATACTACAAAGTGACTTTTACCCCACGAAGCAAAGACAGTGTTTTCTGTTTTGTTCAGCTCACGTTCACACACTTCTGATGCGACATAAAAAGTTTCATTAGAGATAAAAGTGAAGTGTCTCCTTATTGTTCGTGACCTTTAATCGACCTTACTACACGCGTCGAGTGTCCTTACCTACAGATCCACCAAGGCAGAGCATAGTTTCAGCGTCAGGGACTTTCACTCCTCGCTCTCAGTGCGGGCTCTCAAAAACAAGCGAAATTGTTATCTAGTAAAGAGCTGAATTATCAGTTTACTTGTTTATTTATTCAGCCATTCACTTATTTTTTTCTTTGTTTTCGTTTACTTGTTTATTTATTTATTTTATTTATTTTATTATTTATTTAATTATTTATTTAATTATTTATTCATTCATTCATTTATTTACTTAATTACTTACTCACTTATTTACTTAGTTACTTACTTATTTATTTATTTATTTATTCATTTATTTATTTAATTACTTAATTATTTAATTAATTACTTATTTATTTATTTGTTTATTTATTTATTTATTTATTCATTCATTCATTTATTTACTTACTCAGTTACTTACTTATTTATTTATTCATTTATATATTTATTTATTTATTTTATTTATTTATTTTTTATTTAATTATTTATTTATTTAATTATTTATTTAATTATTTATTTATTTAATTATTTATTTATTTAATTATTTATTTATTCATTTATTTATTTAATTACTTAATTATTTAATTATTTATTTATTTATTTATTCATTCATTTATTTACTTACTCAGTTATTTATTTATTTATTTATTTATTTATTTATTTATTTATTTATTTATTTATTTTATTTTTTATTTAATTATTTATTTATTTAATTATTTATTTAATTATTTATTAATTTTTGTTTATTTATTTATTTTATTTATATATTTATTTTATTTACATATTTATTTATTTATTTAATTACATATTTATTTATTGAATTATTTATTTATTTATTCATTCATTCATTCATTCATTTATTTACGTACTTACTTAGTTACTTATTTATTTATTTACTTAATTAATTATTTATTCATTCACTTACTTACTTACCTACTTACTTATTTATTTATTTATTTATTTATTTATTTATTTATTTATTTATTTATTTATTTATCTATCTATCTATGTATCTGTCTATATTTATCTATTTATTTATTTATCTATTTATTTATCTATCTATTTATTTATTTCTTTATTTATCTATCTATCTATCTGTCTGCCTATCTATTCATCTATTTATTTGTGAGTTTCCGGACTTGTGCCGCATTGTTTCAGTGGCTAGAACTAACGTTTCCACCACGCTGCTGTGGTCGTCATCACAGCTGTGGATAAGAATAATTGTCGGTTTGCAAAGGTGCTTATGTAGTGGCTCTTGAATTCCTGCCCGTCGCTGGTTAAATTACGAAGTTCCCTTCCAGGTCAAAATACCTTTACATTGAACTAGCGAAATTCTTGTTTTTACACAAATATCTATTCGAAATTAATGTTTTTCAAGAGAAATTTTGTTTTTCGTTACTAAATGCTAATTTAAAGTGCTGAAATATTAATATTTATGTAGAGAATAATAATAATAATAATAATAATAATAATAATAATAATAATAATAATAATAATAATAATAATAATAAAACAGGATTTCGGGTTGCATTATTTTTAAATGTAAAGTAGAAATAGCCTGAATGCTTTGTGGTCCCTGTTATTTGTATAATTCACACGCAGTATGGGAGCCTGTTACAGAATTTCTTTACATATGTAATGTGTAAGTGCCAAGAGAAAACTGTAAGTACTATTAAAATGTACAAAGATTCTTATGATTCCCTTGATGATACAGACATCTAGTCTTTGTGGGAATATAGCTACAGGGTGATCAGTTTGAGTATGAATAAAATAAAAACACCGTAAAACATTTACTACTCAACTTTATATGTTGAAACTTTATGCATACAACACTGAAAGATGGGGGATTCCTCAGAGCTCAACATGACCCCCATTGCGCACCCTGCACAACTCATAACGGTGATGCAATTCAGCCCATGTCCGTTGTAACATAAGAGGGGTGATTTGTTGAAAAGCTTGAGTAATTTTTACTCTCAGATCATCAGTGTTCCTGGGTTTCTGTGAATAGGCAATGTCTTTAACAAAACCCCACACGAAGAAGTCAGGAGGGGTTAGATCTGGGGAGTTAGGGGACCAAGCCAAGAGATAGCCGCTCGTACTGGGTTTCGCCTGCGACCTCCTGCATGTTCTTTTTTTTAACACGGAACCTGTTTCTACAAATGTTCGATATCACAACATTATGGAATCGTATTTAGGTACATTACGCACACCATACTCACGTCGAAATTCCCTTTGAACTCTTTTAACACTCTCAAATTTAGAATACCAAAGAACACATTGTGCCCGCTGTTCATTTGTAGTAGCCATTTTAATCATCTACGATTTTCATTTGTCTTTTCAGATTATGCATTGTTGATTGTCATATATGGAAACGCCCATCTTTTAATCATAATATAACCATCAAGAAATTTTTCCTACTATCATAATAGCTTTACTTACTTACTTACTTACTTACTTACTTACTGGCTTTTAAGGAACCCGGAGGTTCATTGCCGCCCTCACATAAGCCCGCCATTGGTCCCTATCCTGAGCGAGATCAATCCAGTCTCTACCATCATATCCCACCTCCCTCAAATCCATTTTAATATTATCTTCCCATCTACGTCTCGGCCTCCCCAAAGGTCTTATTCCCTCCGGCCTCCAACTAACACTCTATATTATGCATTTCTGGATTCGCCCATACGTGCTACATGCCCTGCCCATCTCAAAAGTCTGGATTTAATATTCCTAATTATGTCAGGTGAACAATACAATGCGTGCAGTTCTGCGTTGTGTGACTTTCTCCATTCTCCTGTAACTTCATCCCTCTTAGCCCCAAATATTTTCCTAAGCACCTTATTCTCAAACACCCTTAACCTATGTTCCTCTCTCAAAGTGAGAGTCCAAGTTTCACAACCATAAAGAACAACCGGTAATATAACTGTTTTATAAATTCCAACTTTCAGATTTTTTGAGAGCAGACTGTATGACAAAAGCTTCTCAACCGAATAATAACAGACATTTCCCATATTTATTCTGATTTGAAGGTTTCGTAACAAGCTGTTTTTTACGGTGATGTGTTGTTAGCCCTTCGCCCAACCCCCAAGCTGGAGGACCACCCCTCATCGGCTGTCCGCGACTGCTTAATTAATATATCATAATAGCTTTATAATAATAAATTAATATTATCCATACCCAAACGGATCAGACTGTATATTAATGTAGTGTGGTCGACTAGACTCAGAAGTTATATTTTTAATGTGAAATAACACAGAAATTAATCAGATTTGTATTCCGAAATTTAATATCTATTATTCACTGTAAATTGGGTATAAGTTTCATCCCCTTCGTTTTGCATAGCGTCTTTTTATTGAATATGAAGTTAAATTATTCTCTACCATAGAACAAGCAATATCCAGTGGAAGTCAGTTGTTGATAAGTGTCATATTTGGGAAACACGTAATTGTCAATATCAATCATTTTCAGTATTGTTTCTTAGGTACGAATTGTTTGATAAGCGAGCTGAAAAACTTGTTTATTGATTTGATTGTAGGTGTGATTAGTGAAGTATCTATCATCTCAGGATGACAAGGATCTCTGCTGTTACGATGTACACTTCAGTGGACACGTGACGTCCTCATCGAGATAAGATCCAAGTAGCGGCTGGAACGCGCTGAGTAACTTGTAATCTCTCTCATTTGCATGTCTTCGTCAAACAATAACATCTGCCGTAACAGAATAGTCGGTGTTATGAAATGACACATCATTTGGTAATTTACGTTTCTTTTATCGCCTTGCGAATTGTATTACCATCTGTAGTTACATCGTTTAAACACAGATGGGCATCGTGCCTCACTTGAGAATTTGTGCCTCGCTGACCTTCACAGAGCTTAGCAGCGTATTCCGAATCTCACCGGTCCGGTGGCATCAATGACGTCACGTTCCAGCGAAATAAGGAACAAAACTGCTGGAAGGATCGATGGCTGTCATGGCGACTGTACAAGTTGTTGTCTGTGCTACGCTAGCAATTTTGCGAAATTTTCGTACTGCCATCTCGTTCAAAGAAAAGATAGCATAAACAATTTATTTCTTGAACCGGTAGTAATAACTGGTCCGTTGACATATTCGCTCATAAGCCATTAACATATTGTTTTTACGTTGTGCTCATTACAAGCAATACAGCAGAACTAAAGCAGAACACACCGCCATGACACAACAGTGCACGATGTTATTCGTCTGCTAATTCCCGCCCTATACAAGAACCAATCAGATTCACTGATGGCGGCAGATGGAGACTGCCACCACCTCTGCAAGTTGATGGCACCGGTGTGCCACCGGTGGAGCATCAATGACGTCATCGGTGGAATTCGGAACACCGTGATGCCATCGGATTGCTCACCGGTGAGATTCGGAATACGCTCTATCGCTCTGAGTGACATCATCTTCACAGTCCCCGTTCCTTCCTCACGTAGCTCCTAGGCGTGGGCAGGTTCTATATCAGTTTCATAAGCAATATCAGTGGTGGCATAATGGCATTATCAAAGCAGTGTGTACGCGTTAAAAAACTATTATTTCATGAGAAATGGGAGGAAGAGTTTTTTTGCTGTTTAGAAGGGGAGAACATACGATGTACGTTATGCTCGAAAATCCTATTAGGCATTAATAAATTTAATATACAACGACATTACTCCTTATGTCATAAAGAACATGCTGAATTAGAAGGTAAGACAAATTAAATGTTATTTTTCGTACTATTCCGAAGAAAATTTATGATCTTAACATTTGCATAGTATACTAAATACGACATTATACCTTAAACACGCTGCATTAAAAGGTACGAGGAATTAAATGTTGTTTGTACGTATTATTTCCAAAAGAAATTTATTAAAAAAAATCAAATGTGCGTAGAAAACGAAATATGATTTTCTGAAATTATTTTAGGTCGAGAACGTGCAAATCTATTAAGTAATCTTGAGAAACACCAGAATATTCAAGAAAATAAACGTAGACAACGTGATGGAATATTATTGGCTAGTTACGCAATTTCTCGCCTGTGATTTAAATCAATTCAGCGACGGAGAAACAGTAAAGAGGTTTATGATTAAAGCTGCAGAATTAATTTGCCAAATTGAATAAAAGTTTTCGAGTCTCTCACGTTAACCAAGCGCTTTCCTAATAATTCGCCACTGACCGCCTTAGCGATTACGATAAGGTGACGCTGGTCACAGCAGTTTATATTTCCCATCCTACTCTGCAGTCTCCTCTCCTAGTAAACAAACTATTTCAAATCGAGTGCCTCACGTAACCGAAAATTGTGCCCATGTATGGTTTAAAAGATATACATAAATGAAATTATTTAATTTGCATCTAATAAAAAGATGAATTTTCATTTTCTTCAGCACAAAAATAAATTTTTGTAAACCCGAAAGGAAGATGTTATGTTTTATTTAACGACGCTCGCAACTGCAGAGGTTACATCAGCGTCGCCGGATGTGCCAGAATTTTGTCCCGCAGGAGTTATTTTACATGCCAGTAAATCTACTGACATGAGCCTGTCGTATTTAAGCACACTTAAATGCCATCGACCTGGTCCGGGATTGAACCCGCACCTTGGGCATAGAAGGCCAGCGCTATACCAACTCGCCAACCAGGTCGACCGAAAGGAAGATATGTACGATTTATTTAGATGTATGTAATTATTAATCTTACACACAAATACCTAAATAGCATAACTTTATAATAGTAAAATATTTCAAGGTCAAGAACGCAGTTTGGGAAATCGAGTTTCCTAAGCATTCGAGATCTGAAAAGTGACTTATACTTCGCGATTAGTGAAAAACTTTATCAAAAGCCTTAGAAAAAAGAAGTGAATTTAAAACAGAAAAGTTAAAATTGCATTTGTATATTTTGCAATAGTTTGGTGATTTTACGAAAAATTCGATTGTTTGGCTTTCCAAGTACGATAAAACTTGGTTGCTAGGTTGGGTTGCTGATGACGCGGAATGTAATCTGTCATTAAACAACGTCAAGTTTAATAGTGACTATTACACTTTTACTACGTCACACTACTTTTGACCAATAAAACGGTACGAAAGGACGTCTTTCAACCAATCATGGCAGCTTATCGCACAATTTTATCGCGTCCCTAGCATTTGTTTAATTTTATCGCATCCCTAGCATTTTTTTTTTTATTTTTATCACTACCCTAGCATTTGTTTCTTTGTTTGCCAACATTTCAAACTGCACTGGTCTGGACGTCAAAAAACAGAAAATTACAAACCACTCCAGTCGATGCACAGCACTTTCAAATATGACTCGCATTGGCATTCAAGAACAAGAATTAATAAAGATCATATAAAGGTCATATATGAAGAGCACCATTCGGAAATCCTGAATAAGTTGAGGGATACACCATGTACATCAACGAGTTCACTTCTTTTACGCACACGTCCAATATAACATCAACTGAACCACCAACCACTAAAACATTCAAATTTGAAAATTGTACTTTCAATAATTGTTTGTTTTAAAATTATTCATGTTCATTTTTTATTTCATCATCGTTAATCAAAACGTTTCTTGTTTATTTCATCATCTCTAATTAAAACTTTTCCAACACTTGTGTATATTAGTTAGGTTATGTTATAGCTTCTGCTATATGATATTATGGATAGTCACGTATCAGAGATTGTTTAATACTAAGATTTATTGAAAATCATCTGTCAAGTGACGTTGATTACTGGGATCGGGATAATTGAAGTGGAATGCAACTGTTTTAATAAAAATGAAACAATCAACGAAGCCTTCTTGAACAGTAACCGTCCACAGAGTTCAATGAAGATTCCATAGTTGGCACAACTGATACCAAGAAAACAGCTAATAATAACACACTACTGCCATCTACTAGCGTAATATTTATAATGTTGAGATGGTACAAATTTGAAGACAGTTTTCTATTTCCGTAAGTCAATTAATATTTTATTATATTGGAGTACTTTGTTACTTCTAATCTTTATATACTTTCTTCTAATCGTATAATAGTCAATTAAATCCCACTCGAGTTTTGATTTTCTCTGGATAAATCAAAACCTCTAGTGAGATTACTGTTGATAAAAAAGAGTAACTGTAGTTATGAGTAAAAAGTGTTAAGAATGGATGACATCGATTATCTTTGACGAATCCTTTGCCTCATCTAGCCAAATAGACTACCATCTCGCTATCACCAATTTCATCGATGGTAAATAATCCAGTAGTTGATACAGCGTCGTTAAAAACCAAGTAAAAAATATATATCCAATGCATTTTCGGTATTTTCGACATGGATAGTGTCACAGTTCATGGCACATAATGTAGTCTACTAATTTTTAAATATTACATCCCTGTTGCCATGGCAATCAGTAAATGGACTGAAAGTTTAATTTTAATAAAAATTTGTTAATAAGAAATATTGTGGATTTGTATTGCAAATAAACCAGAAGCATATCATTCGAAACAGATAGTGATTGTGAAATCGCACTGAATATTTAATATATTCAAAGTATTTATTTTTAAAATGTATCTCATATCTATAAATACTCACAACAGAGACTGCAATATATGCATGGAATGACGCACACATGAGACTTGTAAAAAGACTACTGATATCTACAACAATTACCATTCACAGT
This sequence comes from Periplaneta americana, assembly GCF_040183065.1. Taxonomy (NCBI): domain Eukaryota; kingdom Metazoa; phylum Arthropoda; class Insecta; order Blattodea; family Blattidae; genus Periplaneta; species Periplaneta americana. The sequence goes on along the minus strand of NC_091124.1, from coordinate 1,324,890 downwards.
GGCATCTGCGAGGAGCTTTCGAAATTACGAATCTTTAAAAGCAAATTAAAATTACGATAGCATTCCAAAAGGAAACAAAAAGCCTTAAAATCGTACTAATGATAAAGTTACTGAACGAGACATTCATTTTAATATCTATATATATAATTTTAACTGGTAATGGAAATTACGGGAAAACGGCTGAACGGATTTTAATAAATGACCCCTCATTTTGAAGCTTGCAACCCAACGTTTTTCAGAAAAATAGTAATTTTTAATGAAATGTCAATTTTCCTACATCGTTTTCCTATTTTCCAAAATCCATCTGTCGTCAGTTTTTGAGAACTAGCTAATTTCATTTCAGAATAAAACAAAACACACACTACAGTAAACAATATTACACGAAGGTCATGATCTGCAGGAATGCTGACATATTTAGAGCTCAAATTAAATTGATTATTAAAAACTTAACTTACTAAAAATAATTTACAGGTTCGATTCTGTGGTGTGTAATTTTCTGGGTACAGCTGTGTATTGGATATGAAAAACTACAAAACTTGAGGTGGTTTGATGATATTATTACCATTAGAAATGAAATATTATTGTAGTTAATGCCATGATGTGACTATTTTTCACTAATTATACATATTAATGCTTTATTGATGATATGAAAGTGAAACGTTTTGGGGTTATGCAAGTAGATGTAGAGAATAACTTAAATTAGATCTTCATTTCTATAATTTACTGAGTGGCGGCTATATACAATATATAACTACAAAACTTACGTAAGATAATAATATTGTTATTAAAAATCAAATATTTTTATAGTTATTAATCAAGTGGGGTTGGGTCTTTTTCATATACTTAATGGCGGTGTGGTGTAGATATTTATATGCGTCATTCTCTTCAGTATTTGCTCGAGAGAGCGCAAAAATTACAGTTCCTAAGGAAAGACCAAAAGGTATTACTTACTGATAAAATAAGAGGCCTACAAAATATTGTAGTCTCCAGATCATTTCAGCAAGATCTCTTAGCAGGATAAAATGATTTTACGCTCTACATTTCAAGCTCTACATGCAGCAGCTATACCAAGATGCTATGTCTATTATTCGAAAGCATAGCAAACCTGACATTTTTTTTTAACTTTCACCTACAATCCGCAAGGATCTGAAATAGCTATTGCTTTACTCCCACATGAAAAACCCACTGATCGTCCTGACATTGTTACTTGCGTTTTCGCGTTGAAACTCAAAAACTGAAGGTTCAAGAATAAGTATTTAGCATAAAAAACCATTCAGAGGGAGTATGTTTCATTATTACGGAAGCAAATAACTTTGAAAATGTCTGGTATTCTTCTTTCAAAATAAACCTTAATTTTTTTTTAATTGAACGTCTAATGAACTTAGTTTGCAACATTTGCTGCACAAGCCGCTAGTATTGTTTTAAAGAGCAAGTTTTCTACTAAAAAAAAACAGAAACTAAAAATTCGAATTTTTGACCCCTACTCACTACCCGATTCCCTTAAGTCCTGTGGCTACAGGAAGTTTCATGATTTCTTCGCCCCCCTCAACAGAATCAGTTTCTTCAAATGTTGAACAAAGTTTTTCAACAGTCTTTTTTTATGGTTTTCTACGCGTAATGGTTTGAATGCGGTAGAATTGCTCTAAGTACCCAGGCTACAAATTCCACTGATAAGGATCGAAGACAAACCCACAATCAGCGATCGTACTTTCTTGTATTCGCTTCCCATTGTTGTGAAGAGCTCGATATCTGTTATCTGCCTCCACTTGAGCAGAATCGCACGACACGCATTAAATAATGTTATCATCTTCAACATCAATGAGAATTCTCAGAGTCATGTGATACCGGCATTTCGTCATCGCCTCAGGCAATGAAAACATGCCAAGTAGGCCATGGCATTTCTGTTTACTGGTCACAGCCTTCTGAAATCCGTCCAGATCGTGACTCTGCCCGTCCATGAAGATTACCACTCATCCCGCGACGCTTTTGTTTAGATTTCGAATGTCCTACATTTCCGATTGTTCTCACTAATTTTTTTAATGTCTTTGGAATAATTTTTAAATGTTCATAATTTTAATTTCTAATTTTTTTTAATAAAAACAGTATAAAATATAAAAGAAAAGATTTGAGATGTTCCAAAAAGAACATTACTTCAAGATTTTGGCATCCCTAATCTCTAAAAGTGATTTTGGTCATATTGTCTATACTTTTGCAGCGATTTCTCATAAATATTAAATATGTCGTATTTTATTTTTTAATTATTTTATTTTAAGATGTGGACATAACAGACCAACCTATTACAATGTTCACTTATAACTACAATATTAATTATTAAGCACAAAAATTGCACATATATATATATATATACATATACATATATATTTACAAATTTATGGAGACAGGACAATCTAATGATATAAATACAACAAACATAAAAACAAAAAGATATATATAGGAACATAGGTTGAAACAACATGGTCAAAATGAAGTATATATACAAATCTTAAAACAAGTTAATATGAATGAAATAATAATCTTAATACAGCAATAATCTTAATACAACAATCTTAATCAATAACAATCTTAATACAATAATAATCTTAATACAACAATCTTAATTAATAATAAGCTTAATACAACAATAATATTAATACAATAATAATCTTAATACAAAACTAATCTTAATACAGTAATAATCTTAATGAATAATAATCTTAATACAACAATAATCGTAATACAATAATAATCTTAATACAATAATAATATTAATACAATAATAACATTAATCAATAATAATCTTAATACAACAATAATCTTAATACAACAATAATCTTAATACTATAATAATCTTAATACAATAATAATCTTAATACAGCAATTTTAATCAATAATAATCTTAATATAACAATAATCTTAATACAACAATAATCTTAATACAACAATCTTAATTAATAATAAGCTTAATACAACAATAATATTAATACAATAATAATCTTAATACAAAACTAATCTCAATACAGTAATAATCTTAATGAATAATAATCTTAATACAATAATAATATTAATACAATAATAACCTTAATCAATAATAATCTTAATACAACAATAATCTTAATACTATAATAATCTTAATACAATAATAATCTTAATACAGCAATTTTAATCAATAATAATCTTAATATAACAATAATCTTAATACAATAATAATCTCAATACAATAATAATCTTAACACAGTAATAATCTTAATACAATAATAATCCCAATACAATAATAATCTTAATACAATAATAATCTCAATACAATAATAATCTTAACACAGTAATAATCTTAATACAATAATAATCCCAATACAATAATAATCTTAACACAGTAATAATCTTAATACAATAATAATCTCAATACAATAATAATCTTAACACAGTAATAATCTTAATACAATAATAATCTCAATACAATAATAATCTTAACACAGTAATAATCTTAATACAATAATAATCTCAATACAATAATAATCTTAACACAGTAATAATCTTAATACAATAATAATCTCAATACAATAATAATCTTAATACAATAATAATCTCAATACAATAATAATCTTAACACAGTAATAACCTTAATACAATAATAATCTCAATACAATAATAATTTTAACACAGTAATAATCTTAATACAATAATAATCTCAATACAGTAATAATCTTAACACAGTAATAATCTTAACACAGTAATAATCTTAATACAGTAATAATCTCAATACAATAATAATCTTAACACAGTAATAATCTTAATACAATAATAATCTCAATACAATAATAATTTTAATACAGTAATAATCTCAATACAATAATAATCTTAACACAGTAATAATCTTAATACAATAATAATCTTAATACAATAATAATCTCACTACAATAATAATCTTAACACAGTAATAATCTTAATACAATAATAATCTCAATACAATAATAATCTCAATACAATAATAATCTTAACACAGTAATAATCTTAATACAACAATAATCTTAATACAACAATAATCTTAACACAGTAATAATCTTAATACAACAATAATCTTAACACAGTAATAATCTTAATACAACAATAATCTTAACAAAGTAATAATCTTAATACAACAATAATCTTAACACAGTAATAATCTTAATACAACAATAATCTTAACAAAGTAATAATCTTAATACAACAATAATCTTAATACAACAATAATCTTAATACAACAATAATCTTAATAAAAAGCAACAGAATGTAATACACTGTAAGCTATATAATTTCCAGAAATTCATTACAAGTGAATTTGAATTGTTTAAGACTCATAAAATATATCTATTCAGTTATATGAAGTAAAAGTTAATGGACTTTTTTAAAATCAAAACTGAAAATGGCGAGTTAGCTCCAAGTCAAATCCAAATTATGTCTTTTACGTAGAATGCAGTAGTAAATAAGACGATCTAGTGATTTATCGAGACAAGGAAAAGAGAGATAAATTATTACACAAAGAGTTCTTTCTACTATTGATATTAAAATTAAGGGTACACTGAAGTGAAAATTGAAAATTTTTAAATATTGGACCTACAATCTCCATCATCTTATTAGCCATACAAATAATATACATACAGTTCTTCAGCTCAATTAGTAAATACTTCTTACATTTTTAAAAGTGTTTCGTAAAAAATAATTTTAAACTTTACCATCTCATATAAAAATTACTTTTTAAATCAATCTTTACCATCATATTCAACATACTGTAATTAATAATCCTCATTATATTGTCTAAAAAAAATATTGACATTACTGTATCTTACATGAGAAAAGGAAGTTGCCACGACTGTATAAATTATTTTATTCTTTATTTCCTTTGAAATCCTGCTGAGATATGCATACGAAGATATATGCTACCAGATCTTTTGTCCACAAAAATCGTACAACGAAAAACAACTCAACAATGCTACATTCGTGCAGATGAGCCGCCATCTTGCAACTGCTGCTTTATTTCGCTTGTGGGCAAATTGATAATACTTAAGTCTATCGGCGATAGCTGCAAGTACCTCATTAGAAAATGTAGGTCACTACTTTAATTTGTAACTCACTGACTCGTCTTACAACAACCACCACTATTTCAAAATATCTCATACTTTTGAAACTCCCTGTATAAAATACATTACGAAAGGTTCTGTTGCTCTATCTTTTAAACAGCTATGTTTATGTTATTTATTATAATTCTTTTACACCTTTGTCTCTGTTACTCGATCATGGTATCTCCGGTGAATCACCCTGGTTCATATCCTTCTGGCCCCACACGTGTCCTTGTACAGTAACGAAGCTGTTTTCTGCACTTCTTGCGCAAACAGGACGCCAGGTGACTTGAATGCAAACCGGGCGGTCATTTATCGTGCTCAGTCGATAATAAAGCGTGAGTCTTCTGTTAGTTAACTCTCTCGCACTTGCCAATTGGTTGAACTGTCCGCGTTTTAAATGATCCCGTGCGGTCAACCTCCGTTGAAACTTTTATGCGCTAAGCACTCGAGAATTCTGTTAATATGTGACGTCATTAATTACACTAATTATTATGATGTTTTGAAGCCAGCGATTATGAAGTAGTTAACGAGAAGGCTCCGCCTTGTTAAATTTAAATGCGGGGAGTATGAAGACAGAAATGAAAATAAATATAAAACTTTTATTTCAAATCCCAAACATCTCAATAATAGTTTTATTTTCCCCGGCAGAGTTAAGGCCATCAGGCCTTCTCTTCCATCCAACCAGGATCAAATCACATACAGAAAAATACATATCGGTATACAAATATTAATTTAAAAAATAATAAAATAAAAAATAGAGATTGAATACATATATACAATCAGTATTAACTTAAAAAAAATAATAATAATAAAATTAATATAATAAAAAAGAAAGAGAGATTGAATACATATACACAATCGGTATTAACTTAAAATAATAATAATAATAATAATAATAATAATAATAATAATAATAATGGTAATAATAATAATAATAATAATAATAATAATAAATAAAAATTATACCTAAAAAAACTAGTTCTGTGCATTTAAAATATTTCTAAACAACCTAATTTTAAACAACTGAGGATTAAGACTACCCCTGATTTCCAGCGGCAGCGAATTCCATACTTACAATCCCAACTCTGCCCACAACAACAATCACAAACTGCATGAACATTTGACGCAATTATGGGTATTCTGTCAATCCCTGGTCATGTTAATCAATATCCGGTGAAATTGGTGATAGCGAAATTATGTTTGGCGAGTAGAGTCAGGGGATTCTCTATGGATTACCTGGCTTTCGCCTTACAGTTAGGGAAAACCTCGAGTAAAATCCAACCATGCAGCTAACAATGCAATGGGATGACTGTGAATCATGCATAATATACAGGGTTATTGTGCATTAACATCATGTCATTTCCAGATGCTTCACAAGAGAACAAATAGAATCAAGCAGGGCTGATATGATACAGTAAAAAAAGTCGGGCTGATTGATACGAACTTTGAAATGTATGAAAGGCTTAGTTTGAAAATGTTTAAAACGACGATTATGGAAGTACATTTTATGCTCTTTAAGGAACGATATTGAACAAAATTTAAAAAAATACGTATCAGTCTTATAAATGTACTCGTATTAACCCCTTCAGACTTGAATTTATATTAAACAAAATGGAAAAAAAGAAACTGGTCACATAATCATTCTGGGGATCTAAAATTCCCAAATCAAGTCTTCACAAAAAATAAAAATTTGGGGACAATTTTGACCCCTGGGGCCCCAAAATGTTAAATTTTATTTTTAATTCGGGTATAAAAATGTTTCAAAAATAATATTCTCCATTTCTATCATATTGAATTTTTTAAAATATTTAAAAGTATCGAAGACATTCCAAAAAAGAAAAAAAAAAAAAAAAAAAGAAACAATGTACATTATAATATACACCAGGCCTGAAAGGGTTAAAAGAAAAGGCAGTTTTGTTTGTTGAAAAAACTTTTGTTATTGCTCTTGAAAGAATAAAGATAGAATTTTTTAATGTTCTTTTTGTTCAGAATAGTATCAGCTTCATTTTTCTCTAAAGGAAAGCTGTGATTCCATTAGTTTCTGAATATGAATACATTCTTTTAAGAAATGTAACTTTCGGCAAATTAAGCTTAAAATTTACAATTGTAAAGAAGACTGGCGCTACATTATGGCATTTAATAATTCTTTTGTGTCACTTCCTCACGTAATTTCAAAATAGAATTTCGGCCACTTAATTTTTAAACATTATAGAATAAAACAAACCATAACAATTGAATTTTTTACCATTTTCATTGACATCTCCCTTTATGGTCAAGTACTTCGCATCCAGAATTATGTAATGACTCAAAGATGAAAACATTAAAGGCACCACCCTGTATATTCGTCGCTTATACAATAAGTGCGCTTCTGATACCATTGACAACGTCGTTATCTGCTTAGTTCAAGATGAAAATGTAGGACAGTCGTGTGACTGAGAGAATAAGCGTTCTTATCGCCTCAGACAGAAACATTCAACACGTTCACATCGTGGTTAAATATGTCTTCAAATTGACACATTTAACAATCATAGTTAACCGCCAGCCGTTCGATAACGATATTGAAAAGAAAACTATTACAAATAAGTCACCTATAACTTTTCAACAAATAAGCAAAGCGACATTATAATCCTACTATCGTGTAGACAAAGGAGTCCCGTCACAGCAAACATTCGCACGAAACCGGTCGAACCAAATGGCTTAAGGCAGCCATGGCGAAAATGTAATCGTGCGGCGAGCCACTGTGTAACCTGCAATATGCATAGTACCTGTGGAGGGAGACGGACACCCGAAGGGGAAGTGAAGCAACTGTCTGACTTATTAACGGATTTTCATTTTCCTTACGTCAAGCACTTAAATATAATTTTATACAGTACAAGGCTACAAACAAATGTTTAGTTCGTGTAACGAAGAAAGAAATGAACAATATCACAACCTAGAATTAACTGTCTTCAGAATGTCTCTGCGACAGAGTTTCAAAATCAGGAATTATGTCACTTACTGCCAGTCGTAGTTGATCACGAAGGTATTTGTCTGTCAGTCGTGATCTAAATTTCGTTTTTACTATTTTCATTGTTGAAAATAATTTTTCACAAACGTAAGTTGTAGCGAACATGGCTTCAACAGAGCAAGCGAAAGAACGAAGCTTTGGATATTTATTTTTTGGCAAAGATTTGAAAAGTTCAACATTTGTCAAGTCCTTACATCTAGCTTTCATTTAACATCACATTGTAAATCTGTGAGTTTAAATTGAATATCTAACCGCATTATTCGTACATCTGTTGAAAAAGGATCGACGTACAGAGATAATAATAATAATAATAATAATAATAACACAACCTTTTAATGTTTCATCAGTAACATGTAGTATAATGCCGTTTTATGTTATACAACCGTTTTCCTCGTAATACTTGTGAACAAATCATACATTTAATATGCTCCTCATATTGGCAGCAAAAAAATGCGTCCTCCCATCCTACTTGAAACTTTCGTTTTTGTAGAGGTACATGGTTTCGAGAGAGACATTGCGACTATACGCCACTCGCAGGTCAGAGACAAATACAAAATATGGAACGGAGTTTGACTCCAGTGAGTGAGAGGGTGGGGGTTGTGGGAGGTAGGAAGCGCATAGCTATCATTGCGAGCCACAATGTGCTCGTGAGTCACATTTACGCCACGGCTGATAAGAGGAGACAAGGAGGAAGACAGAAAATAAGAAAGACTGGAGAATGCTGGGTTTGCAGTGAAAGATGTGCCCTTGGGCAGAACACTATGAATGATTTATATTATATTATATTATATTATATTATATTATATTATATTATATTATATTATATTATATTATATTATATTATATTATATTATATTATATTATATTATATTATATTATATACTAGCCGTACCCGTGCGCTCCGTTGCACCCGTTAGAAATAAATATAAAGTAATTACATAATTAAAATAGGACATTTGATCCAGGGAATATTCGTGTTTGATAGAGGGATAAATCGTTTAATATGTTACTTAATTTAAATTGCATCCAAATAATTAAAATGCGATCATTTTGGTCCAGAGACACTCATTTGGTGCAATGACAATTCCTTTAACATGTTTCTTAATTTTTATTACATGCAACCACAGTTTAATGAAGATTGACATCATTTAGATTTAATGTGTATATTTTATTTTACTTGTTATAGGTTTCCATTGAATTATGGTAATAACTTAATTTTAACCCTTGTTTTCTACGTATTCAGTAAATGGCGCTTGGCCCACTATGGTTCTGAACCCTTCAAATAACTTAAATTATATTATATTATATTATATTATATTATATTATATTATATTATATTATATTATATTATATCAGAAGTTACTGTAATAACATTATAGCATTATGTCCATCTAGAGAAACTACACTTTCCAATGGTGAAATAATAATTAATTATACAAATCGGTTAATTTAGCTTCCGATATTACTTCATACAAACACAGAAACATTCTCTGTAGGCTATCTTTCATAGCTTTCGATTGTTGCTGTCCAAGGCCCCTTATAGACGAAGTCATTTGTTTTTTAATTCATTACACGGCCTTAGATGGCAGTTATTTTAATTTTAAAACTCATTTATCTCATTAAATATCAGTCCTATCAAAATTTTTCAAGGAATAAAACTTATCGCAAATTATTTTTAAACAAACTTTTTGTTATGTAATATTTTTCAGAAAAATCAATAATAAGCGAGATATTTCGATTTATTTAATTCAGGTCCCCTTATAATCCCCCTTTTAAATAACGTATTTTGAATGCCATATAGCCTAAAATCTAAGTTACAACGAACTTAATTTATATTCCAATTTTCATCGAAATCCGTTCACAGCCATTATCGCGTGAAAAGGTAACAAACATACAGACAGACAGACATACAAACAAAAATTTCAAAAAAGCAATTTTCGGTTTCAGGGTGGTTTAATATATATGTTAGGACCAATTATTTTTGGAAAATCGAAAATTACCAGAAATATTTCGGCTACAGATTTATTATTAGTATAGGTATTATATTATATTATATTATATTATATTATATTATATTATATTATATTATATTATATTATATTATATTATATTATATTATGTTATATTATATTATATTATGTTATATTATATTATATTGTATTATATTATATTATATTGTATTATATTATATTACATTATATTATATTATATGATGCATTGTCCGCAGGCATGACGAGTACGTTGGAAGTGCCGGGCAATGAGCTGACGGTCCCCCAGGAGCCCCGTCGCCGCGTCAGCATCGCGTCTGATACGCCCACCGTGGTGGACGGTCGCCTCTCGCCCTATCACCACTCGGACAACCACGAGTCCAGGCGGCGGGTGAGTGCAGCGTCTTGTGAGCACGACGGGCGTCGCAAGTCCATCCTGGTGCAGCACACGCCGGACACCATGAGTGTGAGCAGCCACCATTCGCACTACGTGAACCACGGCTTCCAGTTCGAAGGCACGTAGACTACACCATCGCCTTCACTGTCACATCATCATCATCATCATCATCATCATCATCACTACTCCCATAATCATCCTCAAGGGTGGGCAACTCGTGCCCTCGAAGTGTGAAGACAACCTCAGTGCAGGTAGAACAGACTCTGTACTGTAGTGTCTGTATACAAGTTTGCTCGCGTCTGCAGTAAGTGGCGGCTCGTTTTAAGTGAAAAATAATATAATCCCCTGATCATTTCCCTTTAGTGATGAGTCGAAAGAGAAAGATTTTTTTTATTAAGAAAGGAGGTAAAGCTTGTATTATTTTCTATTAACTTTCTTACGCATGACATTTTATGTTACAAATAAACACAGTGAAGGTTTTAGTAAAGAAATACTGTCTGCATCTGCTTTAGAACAACTAAAGGTAAAAATGGGATATCAACAAGTTGAGACTGATATCAAATATCGTTAGCACGTTGTGCGTGCGAGTTAGAGAATTGCACGACATATGATCGACTAGCTAAGAGCATTTATGGATAAATTTGAAATGTGGCAGTAGCCTATCATGCAGAACACAGACAACTTCACTTTCTTTCATTATAAACTATCTCGAAGAGTGATAAGAAAATCTTCTTGTCAAATATAAGACCCTACTTCAAGACTTACAGCAGAATTCACTGCTAAGTTTGGAGAATCAGTGACAATCGACAAGGAATCGGGATTTTTTTAAAATCCTTTTGGCTTACAGTCGATAGAAGATCCTGAAAGTTTATAGCTTGAATTGATAAATCTACAGAACAGCACGCCACTCAGATTACAGCGAAATCAGGAATCGAACTGTTCGTAATGCTGCCTAAGTCAGAATTTCCAAATGTATTCTTCGCTTCCATATATACTTTATGTGCTTGAGTCAGAGTTTAATACAAGAAAGAAGTGTAAAAGCTCTCAATGTACAGAAAGAGCTTAGAAGTAAGTTTATTTCACCTGCCGTGATATGTGAAAAATATTTCCTTGAATTTGTGTTTCTTTGCGAATATAGACTATTACATTTCTGAGAACAGAGGAATACTTTTTAATGTATAAAGACTTGTAAATTCTAACGTTCTATGTTTAAGACATATAATAATAAATATTAACAAATAGTAGGGGAGAGTCGGGTAGTTTCGGACATGGGTAATATCGGACAGTGCGTTTCTTTCATCTACCACCATATGGTAGTACCTGAATGACGTGGTTACGTTTCTCTATGCGACATCACAGAAACGTAACCATGCCAATCAGGTACTATCATCGTGTGGTAGATGAAAGAAACTCACTGTCCGATACTACCCGACACTCCCCTATAATAATAAATAAGTGTTGTAGCTTTGTTTGTTGTCTCTTGAAAAGGTGTATTCAGGTTTGTTTCCAGTATTAAACTAATTTACAAAGCTAGGAAATAATATACTTTTGTTATGTGTGTTTAGGTGAGACTGTCTAAAATTACTATAATTATTGTACCAGAGTCATTCTGAAATTCAAATCATGGAATAGATATCACGACCACTTGCATGAGCCGCCATAGCGCACCGTGGCAGTGAACTGCTTTTGCAGCGAAACTACAAACAACTTGTAACTGTTGCGGCTGGCTCCGTCTGTCTTTCTTTCTCTCTTTGAAGGTTTTTTAGCACTTTGTGAGCACGAGTTGCCCACCCATGATCATCCACCATCAGTGTCGTCATCTTCACCTCCGTTGTCGTTTCACAGTAGCTGCAGTCTCCCTGCTTGTCTCCTCAATTGGCTGAAAGAGGCGCCGATCCGCGGCCCTTTGAGTCGGTGGATGTGCCTCGTTACATGAATTGCCTGTCAGGCGGCGGCTGTCCCACAAAGAGCGGCTGGGCTCCCAAGCTGCTGTCGTTCACCTCCTTCCGTTTTATGTTGTTTTCCTCATGTCCCTGTCTTTCGTTTTCTTTCCTCTCCCCTTTGCCTTTTACCTTCTCTTCGTATCAGCCTCCCCGTCGTCTCTGTTATTTTGCACTTTTTCTCTGTCTTCGTCTTTCCCTTCTACTGTCATTTCCCTACTTCCTTTATTTTCTCTTAATTCTTTCTCTTCCGTGATTGACCGTTTCTTTCCTCCTTGTTTATCTTTCACAGAGTCCCACCCTCTCTTGTCAAGTCCACCCCGGGTGCCGTAGCCGTTGAACATTACATTTTCTCCGTAAAGTATTCCAGTTGTGTGGTAAGCTGATCTTTGTGTCACGCTTGTTGCAGACAGCGGAAAACCAGCGAATGGCGAGGGTCCCCACAAGAAGTACTCGACGTCAGAGTCCTTGCACGAGAAGCTGAAGCTGCCGGAATCACAGAGAGTAGAAAAGTGAGTTCACAGCCTTCTACATTACCACGTAGTAATCTCAAATGTAACTGGTAGAGATCCGTCCGTGTACACAGCAATGATTCAGAAGTTATTCAATACAGTAACTTACATAACCTATTTTAAATGTAATCAAATGAGTTCGACATTTTAAAATAGTAAAAGTTTGTACGTGTATTGTGGGTCCCTATCACCACGGCATGGCTCATCTGGCGCATCCTCCAGATAGATAGATAGATAGATAGATAGATAGATAGATAGATAGATAGATAGATAGATAGATAGATAGATAGATAGATAGATAGATAGATAGATAGATAGACAGACAGACAGACAGACAGACAGACAGACAGACTGTATTGTATTGTATTTATTAACGTTCCATGGTATTCATACATGCTTACAGCTAGAATATGGAACAAGTCAAAAAACTTAATACTATTATAAAGTCTTAATTTATAGTTACAGTTTAAATGAAATATATACAGACGAGATTTACAATATAGTCTACTAGTACAACACAAAGTTTTAGTATCAATTTCATGAAGCGTTATTGAATGTCATGAATTCTTATGTTTTGAGTTTCATTTTTTATATCGATAGGGAGGCTATTAAAATTTTTTACTGAAATATAACGCACTCCTTTTTGATAGCACGGTAGACTTGCCGATGGAGTATGAAAGTCATTTTTTTGACGTGTGTTTATGCTATGAACTGTTGAATTAGTTACAAAGTTTTCACGATTACATACGAGGAAGATTATTAATGGAAAGATATACTGACAAGCCATGGGCATTATTTGTACTTTTTTGAAAATAGTCCTACACGATTCCCTAGATTTGGCACCTACTATTATTCTAATTACTCTTTTTTGTAATAGAAATATACTGTTACTATCTGTGGAATTTCCCCAGAATATTATTCCAAAACTCATTACCGAGTGGAAGTATGCAAAGTATATTGTTTTTAAGGTATTGATACTTACTATCTTTTGCATAGATCTAATAGCAAAACAAGCTGAATTTAGTTTGGGGGTAATTTCTTTAATATGATTTTTCCAATTTAACACATTATCGATTTTTAAGCCAAGAAATTTGGTTGTTGTTGTTTCTAATAGGGATCTATTGTTAATTATTGCGCTAGAAATTTTCGACGTTGAATTTGGACAGGATTTAAATTGAATTATGCTAGTTTTTTACAATTTAATACTAAGTTATTGACTGAGAACCAGTCACATATTTTGAAGAGAATTTCCTCTGTTGAAGATTGGAATGTGTTGGAGTTATTGGCTGTAATTACTATACTTGTGTCATCTGACTTCATTGTCAGAGACAAATATGCATAGACATTGTCAATAAAATACACCAGTACATTAAAATTACAATAAGTCAAAAGTAAAATACATTACGCAAGAGTTGAAAGGCCCACACGTAGAGGGTAGATGCGAATATATTGAATAAGCAGTCGCGGATAGGCGATAACAGGTGGTCCTCCAGCTTGGGGGTGGGCGAAAGGATAACAACCAATCACCGTAAAAAAAGAGCTTGTTACGAAACCCCAATATAAGCCTCAGGATGGGATTGATTCTCTGGCACGACCACAGTTGCGGAGCAACAGTAACAAATATAAATGACACTCGGGAGGAAATTAAACACAGAATAAATATGGGAAATGCCTGTTATTATTCGGTTGAGAAGCTTTTATCATCCAGTCTGCTGTCAGAAAATCTGAAAGTTAGAATTTATAAAACAGTTATATGACCGGTTGTTCTGTATGGTTGTGAAACTTGGACTCTCACTTTGAGAGAGGAACATAGGTTAAGGATGTTTGAGAATAAGGTGCTTAGGAAAATATTTGGGGCTAAGAGGGATGAAGTTACAGAAGAATGGAGAAAGTTACACAATGCAGAACTTCACGCATTGTATTCTTCACCTGACATAATTAGGAACATTAAATCCAGACGTTTGAGATGGACAGGGCATGTAGCAAGTATGGGCGAATCCAGAAATGCATATAGAGTGTTAGTTGGGAGGTCGGAGGGAAAAAGACCTTTGGGGAGGCCGAGACGTAGATGGGAAGATAATATTAAAATGGATTTGAGGGAGGTGGGATATGATGATAGAGACTGGATTAATCTTGCTCAGGATAGGGACCGATGGCGGGCTTATGTGAGGGCGGCAATGAACCTGCGGGTTCCTTAAAAACCAGTAAGTAAGTAAAAGGTAGTATAAATATTTTTATAAATGAAAATTCAATTATTTAACTCTTCAATTAAAATTTTCTTGCCTTTCACATCTTCCCGAGCGATCGAATTCGACCCTAACACGCGATGTATCCACTGTTAGCATACCTGACCATGAAACGAGCGGGTCCGGATTCAACTCCTGGTTGGGGCAAGTTACCTGGTTGAAGTTTTTGCGAGGTTTTTCCTCAACCCATTAAGAGCAAATGCTGGGTAACTTTCGGCGCTGAACCCTGGACTCATTTCTTTGGCATTATCACCTTCAGCTCACTGAGGTAAAATGCCGTAAAATAACCAATTAAAAAAACACACACGATATCTCTGTTAACTCTTGTATACCATATGAACTCCGTACTGCTCTGAAAAGATGACTGTGATTACTATGATTTAGAACGGTGATGTCAAAGCAAGCGCATTTTTCTGACCTTGACGTCGTGCACGGGCAGAAAGCGCTAAGTATGGAAAGAGGAAGGGTTGTGTATATGAATAAGCAACCTGTTGGATTAAGAAAACAGTGGTGCACAAACTTCAAACGGAACGTGAAATTTTATGTCGTTATTTTTATATGGCTTCTTTCTGTTTGATATTATCTATATTGTCTGTAAAACAAAAGTACTAACACTGATTTCTTAATATTGCACTTGTGTTTTAAATCTTAATAACATAATAGAGAGTTAAGAAGGAATATTCACTTAAATTCCATAGTAGTATAATATTATACTGTATTAAGTGGATGAAACACATCATTCATAAAGAAAGTGATATTCCAAAGAAAGAGATTGAGTATGACATGATAAGTTGGAATTTATATTGATGGTATCTTTAGCCTTACAAAAGTAATCAATAAACTAATCAAAACAATATTACAGTACAAAGCAAAGTTACCTAGGTACTGTATCTGTTTTAAGTGTAACTAATATTACATAACAAAACTCTTATCGCATTATGCTTTTAAGGTGATATTTGTGAGCAACTTCCTATCATCAGAATATTTAATTATTTTCTCGAAATCTGCTGAAGCTATAGAGCTGACATTTTTACAACACATGGGCACGTATCTTTTGCTTATGATATAATAGTAGGTTCTTTGTTAATTCATTTCCTTACAAACAATTTCCATGCGAATATTTTCAAAATTTTCAATACACTATCTTCAGCAATAGCCTTCGTATATACGGTATATTAGATTTACGAAAACATTCTGTAAGGCTACTAAATAAATAGGCCTATATCTGAAAATTTCACTTTTCTATACGAAAAGTTGAGAAAATATTTCTTTTGAATAAAAAAATCAAACTTGTGAAAAATGAGCATTAAAATTAAAACTTACATTCTTATAATGCACTTATACTTCTCAGGCAAATCTGAAAATTACCATGGATACAGTTTTAATAAGTTCTCTTCCCTTTATCTATTGAATCAGTGCTGGCCATCCCTGAATATAGCTCGACCAAGCGACATATACCACCTCTTTCGTCTGTATCTTTCCTTTCCGCTGTAAAGCGCTCAGGATCTCCTGGGCTCTAAAGCGCGCGCTTGCTCCTATGGGCATCAATAGACATGCCTGATGTAGAAGAAGGAGAAGAAAATGATGATGATGATATAGTGGACGAGACGAGAATATTAATCAGAAGGTAATGATGGAGGAATGGTGTAATTATGAGTAGGACGCCTCTTGCCAGCTCTCGACTAATTACATGGAGAAACAGTTGAAGGCTGGCCGTCACCAGGTGACAACACAATTAACAGATAGCACCAAGACGCTGTCAATCCGACCCACGCTGCCAAGTCGTTGACATGCTGTGAACTTAAACTCAACACACGCCAACTGTTCACCCAACAGTTATCTTCACTGGTAACATTTTTGGGGACACGCCTTCATGCTGCCATTTACACCATCTCTTATGCAATACACAGTGAATGTGAAAATTCGTATGGACCCACTTATATTGAAATCATTGCCCATAAATTTCTACGAACACAATTAGTACATACGGGCTATTCCATATGAAATCGATCAGTAAAAAACCTCGCATTTCTTTATATTATTCTAATTTTTTCCCTGTTTATACAAGGTGCTGAGGAGAGTGCATTTTCAAAAATATACTGTCGAAAGTCAAACGGTTTTCGTACTATTGAGCGACAAATTTAGCGTATTTTATAAAAACAAGCCTCTTTCAGCGCTCAGAACTCTGGAACCATTTATTACAGAACATTGAACGGGAGCTCGTTTTGAAGCTGACATTTGGTAGGTTATGTTAAGAAGTAATCCTTATTTTTATTGTACACAGAGAGACAGATAATCTGATTTTACTTACTTTTAGGCTTTTTGCCAATTTGTAAAAATGTAAAAAAAAAATTGAGAAAAAACCTTGCATTATTAAGAGGGATTCGGCATTGTTTGCTTAGTGGCTCGGCAATAAGTTTCGAGGGTATTAAATACATTATTTTCACACGCCTAGACTTGAACGGCGCAGTACCGCACGCACTGGCCGAGAGCTGAAGATAAGCGAGCGTTGGGCGTCATTTTACTCCTGTGTTTATGAACACCTGTGATAAAGCTAGCACAGCCATGACTGCTATACGACACATCACGTGTTTGTCTCCTGGCCTTGCTTGTCTCGGCTAGCTCCCGCCTCACAGTCAGCTGGTTAGTTCACGCGCGTACTATTTATTTTCTTTATTTGATATTTTCAATACTTTCTTATCAACGTGCCATCAGTAAAAAATATGTGTTTATTTGTACTTTCAATGCGGAATCAAACTATATATTTTTAAAATATTTTTTCCTTGGCAAAGGCGTCTTAATGAGGAAAAATCTAAATTTCTCCATTTCCATAAAAAGTAAGAAATTCTGTTTATATGTCAATATAAACTTTAATTTCTCAGCATCAAAATAAACCATGATTTTGATCATTGGGTGAAAGGGTTTCGGAGCTACAACAGTTTAAAGTTGCAAATACGATAAATTTAAATATTTTAAATTTAAACACTATGAAGTTCTGATGCCTCAAACTTTGCAAAAAGCTTTGTATCACAGTTCTCTACTACAAAAATAGTTTTATTGTATTTAGAAATTGTAAGGTCAATTTTCTCTATTTTTCGGTGGATTTGAGATGGAATAGCTCATACATTGACGTAACTACGTCTTTACTGATGGTGTGTGTGTGTGTCTAATGCTCTGGATTTAACAATGAAGTCATCATCCTTCTTGCGTCCCAATATTTTGATGGAAGATCCACAAATGTTCTAAAAGTTTCACAATTAGCCAGGTGCTCCATCTCCATGTCCTCTTCTCTTACTGAAGGTACAAATGGAAAATCGAAAAATCGAAAGAGAATTGGGAGGACAAATTTAAAAGGTACGCAAAACGCGTCCTTGCAAGGGGTTGGGGACTGTACAAAACTAAATGTGTGAGCTCCAAGCCTGTTGGCGACTAGTCTCACTCCGGGTTACGCTGCTCCACTGAAGGAACTCTAGAAAATTTTGAAGGGGAAGCCGAAATTGGACGTAACCTCTTAGGTACCACATACGCGAGGGGGACTGAGATTTGATCAAGTGATCACGGAACGGGAAGAGGAAGAGCTGGCTGGTGTTTGCCGTTAGGATGGTAAGACGCTGTCATCTGTTGTTCGATGACAAAGCATGTGAAGGCCGTCGGAAGAAACGCCGTGAAATCTAAATCTGCAATTTGAGAGGTCCCTGTCCTTTCAAATTGCGACTAATTGAGTGACCTCGTATGTTTAATAGACAATTTATAGGTTCTGAACTAGGGCATACGTCGTTTATAATAAAGGGGAATATATATGGGGAAGGGCATATAGGTCCGTGGCCCATTTCTTATAGGGCTCATCCCGACATTTGTCTTACGCCTGAGGAAAACCACGGAATACCTTGGGCAGGATGAATTGTCTCATATAAGAGACTAGCCAATTTGGCTATTATGTAGGAGGTGATTGGTACAAATGGGGAAAAACGTTACATTTTATGTATAACAGCAAACACTGGTTGCGGACCGTGGAGAAAACATCATCTTACAGTGCTACATCTGAAGTATGTAAGACGAGTCCATCTCATATAAGAGGAGTACTGAAAAATGGAACACACATCAGTCTATATTGCCACGTAGACAAGCATTAATGGAATTTTAAAATCCGCCATCTGGTTTTCACAGAGTCCATTGTCGTAACACAATTCCGAACTACAGACACTAATCGAGTTCCGATCTGACTTGTGCAAAGATGTAGTACAGCCGGTGTGTATAGAATAATGCCACGTGAAACTCAAGTAACTTCATAGTTAACGACCGAAGTGGCTTAGTGGGAAGTCTCGCTTTCAAATCCCGGGGTCGTTCAATCAGATCGGGGTTTTTAGCGCTTTCCTTGATGTAGTTACTTGGGAAGGACTGTGGCAACGTACAGGGTGGAAGTGAAATAGCCTTACAGATTTTCAGAGCAAATAGCTCAAATTGTATGTAACAAATACTACAATATCATATTGGTGGAAAGTTAGGGGAGAGTTGGGTAGTATCGTACATCGGGTAATATCGGACAGTGCGTTTCTTTCATCTACCACAGATGGTAGTATTTGAATGACGTGGTTACGTAACTGTATGCGACATCACAGAAAAGTAATCATGTCATTCAGGTACTATCATCTGTTTGTAGATGAAAGAAACTCACTCTCCGATATTATCCGATGTCCGATACTA
>NC_091124.1:1277500-1300000 GCF_040183065.1 Periplaneta americana | reverse complement strand
GTAGCAGCACTGTACACACATCCACATACAGTAAACGTTCCGACAGTGAGATGCTGACACCTGAAGGCTAAAATACAGAATAATTAAATTTTCTCCTCTAGATGTAGCACGTAAACGATAGGCATCAATGCACCTGACATATGTAGGTTAGATTCACTGTTCACTTAATGCTTTGTGCTCTTGACGAGTCATAAGCGGCCAGCAAAGACAATTTTCTCAACAAGGTTTAGGAAGTATGCTGCAAGCTTTCAAACGTAAAACTATTAGGCCTATGTGCTGCTAAAAGTAATGAAGCAGACTGTTTTCTCCTTTGTTTTTCTGTTGCTAAGAAACAAAAACTAGAAAAAGTTTTAATCACAGAAATATTTGAATATCACTTCATGTCAAAGCCACCTAGATTTACATGCGTGAAATTTCTGTAACCTTCTTGAAAAGAGCAAGGCTTGTACGTGAACGGATGTTGCCAAGTTTACATAAGAAGTTTATGCAAGATGCGGGAAGTTTAAAATACTCGATCCTGATATTATACATCCCCACTACGTCAATACGGTATTAAATAATAAAAGTAGTCGTGCATTAATGGAAACAAGGTATTCACGTGCTCTTGTGCTCTTATTGACGCACCGCCACTGTTGGGGGCCCTAAAATAGGAAGCTGTACAGTGAAATTCCTATTAATGAATAATTTGGATATTTTGTCCCTTCAAGTGTCCGTAGTAAGAAAGCCCTATACTTTTTTTCTTCTGACAAATTAATGAGGTAGGCCTATGAATTTTCTTATGATTGCACAACATGGCCTCGGGTGCAAAGCTCTTCACATTAATTCTCAACAGTGTAACTTCCTGACATCCAACTATGTGATTAAGATGCGATAGAGGTTGATGTTCACTTGTTAATCAGCATTACTACGAGTTTATTGTTGCTCCGGGAACTTGATCGTATCAGCTTGTCACATCCATTAGAGATGTGTTCGATAGCTGCTATCAGGTCACAAATGACTGTCACCATAAATCAAGATCCAGATAACTTCTCAGCGATCAATTTGAAGTTGTCAGAATCAGACGACACACATCGATTATCTGATACGCGCCAGACGCACAAGGTGCCATTCATGCCTCGAGGTTATTTCCTTATTCTGTCAACAATCCGCAGACTTAAGCCTCATTCACAATGAAGATTAAACATAACGTAAGCGTTAACTTAAGAATGTAAGCGTTACGGTAAAATCAAGAAGTCATACCATCATTCACGATGGGAACTTAAACATAACAGCAAACATACTCGGTAACCATGGAAACATAACAACGACGCCATTTCCTCTTATTCTGTCGTATACTTCAGCGCTCCATTGTGAATGATCCCATTTGGTAACCTAACCGAAAACTTCTGTGTTTATGTTACGGCTGTGTTTAATTTTCATTGTGAATGGGCCTTTAGTATGTGACGTTGAGTCATGTTACATTAGGAACATTGGGAAAGGAATTAAATTTATGGACCTTTTCAACAAGGTTTAGGAAGTATGCTGCAAGCTTTCAAACGTAAAACTATTAGGCCTATGTGCTGCTAAAAGTAATGAAGCAGACTGTTTTCTCCTTTGTTTTTCTGTTGCTAAGAAACAAAAACTAGACAAAGTTTTAATCACAGAAATATTTGAATATCACTTCATGTCAAAGCCACCTGGATTTACAGCCCTCTTTCCACTACACACTGAAACGAATTTCCACTCTCCCTTGCGGCTTGTATTCTCGTTTTCGTTCGTCTTCCGCTCATTACAGGGCTCCGGTCGTTGAACAAACAGTTGACGAAAACAGCATTATAATAAAGGTCATTGCCTACGTGATCGTAGAGATACAGCGAAATAAAGTGACATCTGACGGCAGAATCGTCACGATGCGTTGCAGAGACCTTGAGAGAATCATGTAGTAAATGCAATTGTAACAATGAAAATTGTACAAGATATTTAAGGAACAGTGCAAAAAAAGTGAAATAAATATTTATGTACTTACTTACTTAATTACTTACTTACTTACTTACTTACTTACTTACTTACTTACTTACTTACTTACTTACTTACTGGCTTTTAAGGAATCCGGAGGTTCATTGCCGCCCTCACATAAGCCCGCCATTGGTCCCTATCCTGAGCAAGATTAATCCATTCCCTATCATCATATCCCACCTCCCTCAAATCCATTTTAATATTATCTTCCCATCTACGTCTCGGCCTCCTCAAAGGTCTTTTTCCCTCCGGCCTCCCAACTGACACTCTATATGCATTTCTGGATTCACCCATACGTGCTACATGTCCTGCCCATCTCAAACGTCTGGATTTAATGTTCCTAATTATGTCAGGTGAAGAATACAATGCGTGCAGTTCTGTGTTGTGTAACTTTCTCCATTTTCCTGTAACTTCATCCCTCTTAGCCCCAAATATTTTCCTAAGAAACTTATTCTCAAACACCCTTAACCTATGTTCCTCTCTCAGAGTGAGAGTCCAAGTTTCACAACCATAAAGAACAACCGGTAATATAACTGTTTTATAAATTCTAACTTTCAGATTTTTTGACAGAAGACTAGATGACAAAAGCTTCTCAACCGAATAATAACAGGCATTTCCCATATTTATTCTGCGTTTAATTTCCTCCCGAGTGTCATTTATATTTGTTACTGTTGCTCCAAGATATTTCAATTTTTCCACCTCTTCGAAGGATAAATCTCCTATTTTTATAGTTGTATTTCGTACAATATTCTGGTCACGAGACATAATCATATACTTAGTCTTTTCGGGATTTACTTCCAACCCTATCTCTTTACTTGCTTCAACTAGAATTTCCGCGTTTTCCCTAATCGTTTGTGGATTTTCTCGTAACATATTTACGTCATCCGCATAGACAAGCAGCTGATGTAACCCGTTCAATTCCAAACCCTCTCTGTTATCCTGAACTTTCCTAATGGCATACTCTAGAGCAAAGTTAAAAAGTAAAGGTGATAGTGCATCTCCCTGCTTTACCCCGCAGTGAACTGGAAAAGCATCAGATAGAAACTGACCTATACGGGCTCTGCTGTAAGTTTCACTGAGACACATTTTAATTAATCGAACTAGTTTCTTGGGAATACCAAATGCAATAAGAATATCATATAAAACTTCTCTCTTAAGCGAGTCATACGCCTTTTTGAAATCTATGAATAACTGAAGTACTGTACCCTTATATTCCCATTTTTTCTCCAATATCTGTCGAATACAAAAAATTTGATCAATAGTCGATCTATTACGCCTAAAACCACACTGATGATCCCCAATAATTTCATCTACATATGGAGTTAATCTTCTCAAAAGGATATTGGACAAAATTTTGTATGACGTCAACAAAAGTGATATTCCTCGAAAGTTACCACAGTTGGTTTTGTCCCCCTTTTTAAAAATAGGTACAATAATGGACTCCTTCCATTGATCTGGTACAATTTCCTTTTCCCAAATAGCAAGTACAAGTTTATAAATTTCGCTATATAATGCACTTCCACCCTCTTGTATTAATTCTGCTGGAATTTGATCGATACCTGGAGACTTGTACTTTTTCAGATTTTCTATCGCAATTTCGACTTCTGAAAGCGTGGGTTCGGGTATAAATGGCTCAGCAGTTTGTATTTCAATTTCGTCCCGATCATTTCTATTTGGCCTATGTATATTTAGTAGTTGCCCAAAATAGTTTTTCCATCTGTTCAGGATTGAATGAGAGTCTGCAAGCAAGTCACCATTCTCATCCTTGATCACGTTTATCTTTACCTGATATCCGTTTTTAAATTCCTTCATACCCTTATATAAATCTCGAATGTTTTTATTCTTACTATTTGTTTCTGCCTCATTCAGTTTTTCCTTCAAATAAATATTTATGTAAGTAAATTAATTTAGTTTAGTTGGGAAGTTAACGCGAACTAACAGAAATGCCATACGTATCTTTAATTTGACTTAAATTAGGTAAATTCAAGCTTGTCTCTGAACTGAAGCTTGTCTGTGTCTGTGTTTTCATAAAAATGATTTGAATTATATGTTTTGTGCTATGTTACTTTTTTTTTTATATGTTGAAGTAACTTTATTCAGTAGCATAGACCCGTCCAAAAAAGTATGCCAAAGTTACAATTTATTTATTATTTTGAGGAAAGTCGTTTGACTTATGGCAACGCCAAAAATAAAAATTATATCATATATACATAATGTAAAACGATATAATTTTTATTTTTGGCGTTGTCATAAGTCAAACGACTTTCATATGTTGGTAGGCCTGGAGTCCGGAAAGTACGGGGAGAAGTAAAATTCAATATACTGTAATATGAAACAAATGATATTTTAATACATTGATAGCGTTGTCTTTAAGCTACAAAACGAGGTACAGCTCGCTTCCGTGACTCAAGTCACACAATTTCTTGTAAAGGCTCATTCAGTGATTTTTTTGAGGTTCAAGACAAAGTCGTCCCAGGTTCTGACGCATGCCGCGACGCAGCGCCGAGGTCGCTAAAGACGGCCATTTTTAGGCACACTTTGCGTTGCAGATAACATCCCACATTCATTCTAAAATCAGTTTCATTCACAGGAAAACCAAACTCTGATAACTTAAGCCGTGATGATTGTTTCAACTGTCAGTGATCGCAGAGATTGTAAAACAGTCATTCTACTACACTGTCCTAATAAGATAACAAGTGACAATCGCAAGATATTTTACTGCAGTAAGAAAAGTTTTATGGAACAAGAAATTTCATCCCTACTATTACACTTTTACTACGTCATAATACTTTTGACCAATAAAACGGTACGAAAGAATGTCTTTCAACCAATCAGGGCTGCTTATCGCACGATTTTATCGCGTCCCTAGCATTTGTTTATTTCTATCACTACCCTAGCATTTGTTTCTTTGTTTGCCAACATTTCAAACTACACTGGTCTGAACGTCAAAAAAAAAAAAAAAAAAAAAAAAAAAAAACAGAAAATTACAAACCACTCCAGTCGATGCACAGCACTTTCAAATATGACTCGCATTGGCATTCAAGAACAAGAATTAATAAAGATCACTGATCATAGCTATGCATCTTCCCTGAAATAAATGAAGAGCATCATTCGGAAATCCTGAATAAGTTGAGGGATACACCATGTACATCAACGAGTTCACTTCTTTTACGCACACGTCCAATATAACATCAACTGAACCACCAACCACTAAAACATTCAAATTTGAAAATTGTACTTTCAATAATTATTCCTTTTAAAATTATTCATGTTTGTTTTTTATGTCATCGTCGTTAATTAAAACTTTTCTAACACTTGCGTATATTAGTTAGGTTATGTTATAGCTTCTGCTATATGATATTATGGATAGTCACGTATCAGAGATTGTTTAATACTAAGGTTTATTGAAAATCATCTGTCAAGTGACGTTGATTACTGGGATCCGGATGATTGAAGTGGAATGTAACTGTTTTAATAAAAACGAAACTGAATCAACAAAGCCTTCTTGACTAGTAACCGTTCAATGAAGATTCCATAGTTGGCACAACTGATAACAAGAAAACAGCTACTGCCATCTAGCGTAATGTTGAGATGGTGCAATAATACATTTGAAAACAGTTGTATTTTCGTAAGTCAATTAATATTTTATTGTATTGGAGTACTTCGTTACTTCTAATCTTTATATACTTTCTCCTAATCGTGTAATAGTCAATTAAATCCCACTCGAGTTTTGATTTTCTCTGGATAAATCAAAACCTCTAGTGAGATTACTGTTGATAGAAATTTGATATTTACCAGCGTAAGCTACCGCGGCAGTTACTAGAAACAGGCTACTGGTCGGCAGTTCACAGACTCTTGGTATATATTCGAAATGCTTACATAATTATTTACGTATGAATGAAGCATTTGCTTGGATGTTTGACTTCATGCTTTCCCTCTCCGCTGCAGGAAGATAGCTCTGGTCATCATCTTGACTCGGGCGGGACTCGACCTGGACCCCGCGGCGCTCAAGAGGCTGCGGATCACGGTGCCCAAGCTGGGGCTGGTGCCCTGGGTGGTGGAGTGCGTGGTCATGGCCATCATGACGTACTACCTGCTGGGACTGCCCTGGATCTGGGGCTTCCTGCTCGGGTCAGTCATTTCCTTTTAGATTAGTAAGTTATTTTACAACGCCGCACAAGTGCAATTTCCTTAATCTAGCTGGACAAAATTAATATATTACAGAAATTGATGAAGAGTTACATATGTGGGACTATTGATTGCATAACAGTGACTAATTATGCATTGAAAAAAGTATGAAATTTAAGAATATTAAATTATAAGTTGCAAATTTTTTTTTTATTGGTATGACTGTTCTATAATACTTGCCTGTTCGTTAATTGCCTTCTTATAAGTCATTTTTGGAGTGTGCAAAGTTTGAATCAATGTTCTATGATATTTTCTGAGAAAATGGTGCATAAAAATTACTATATTTTTAAGATCAATTATTTTCAATTACAAAATGAAAATTTCAATATCATCGAAACTACAGCTCCAATCTGCTTCATATTTACACAGTATATGCACACATATGTCTAGAATATCTCTGCAAAATTTCGTTACAGTGGCTCAAGTGTGTCCCAAGTTATTGAAGTTTCAATGTAAATGTGAAAATTACACCCTTTCAGTCTTTAATCTCCCCTTAATAACTTCTCTTCTAAGTAACATATTTCCATGAAACTTTATACAGAACTTAAAGGCAACGTATTTGATATGATTACGAACTCTGATTGCTTTGTGTGAGAGGAACTACCCTTTCGTAGGGGGTGCATTTAGAAGAAATTAATGACTTCTTTTCTTTCTAACATATTTTCATGAAACTTTATACAGAACTTAAAGGTACTCTATTTGATATGATTACGAACTCTGATTATGTTTATGTAAGGAGAACTACCCCTTTATAGTTGGTGAATTTAGACAAAATTAATTTTTTTTTCTAACATAATTTAATTAAACTTTATGAACAACTTAAATGTACTATATTTTAATTGTGGACAAACTCTGATTATGTTTAAATAAGAAAAACTACCTCTTTATAGAGGTAAATTAATAACTATTAATGTAATTAAATATATTTAAATTTAATATAAACATGTCCCTTATCCTTGAAAAATTATTTTCAATAAACAGTTAGGAATTCATGGCATATTCATTAATGTTTGAAAGTTGAAGGTAATCGAACGTAAGATGGAGTAAAATCAGTTATTCTTTGCTCATTTATGAAGTAATTTGATTAAATATGTACAATATTGCGAAATTTATAGCAGCTTTTTACAGTCTAATGGCGAAGTGCATCAACATTGATTAAAAACGCAGTAATCATAGATCACGAAACGATGGTTAAACAGTAGCCGTGGTTAAAATGTAATTTATGTGCACCATTCATAATCACCGATTACTAAAACATGGCTAGCTGACACCTCATTTAACCAGAGTAAAGTCTACGATGGTACATTGTTTCTACAAAATGACTAAAGGAAAGCATCCATACCGCTGCAAAGATAATAGTCAACGTCTAAAAACGACTGCGCTCACTATGTTCTACATCGAAATGAACGTATCCTACATTTTCGCGTTGCATTTGTTTGCCTTTGGGCGCTGTTATATTTGTGAGTCCCATTTCTTTGTTTTTCAGTACTTTTAGGTTAAAATCGTACAAAATGGAATATTGAATCCAGAAATGATTATATCCCAATATGAGGTTGAAGTATCGATAGACTTAATTACTAGATTTAAATGTAGGCCTATTATATAAAAAAGATGGAATATCCATAAAGGAAAAGGATGCAGAAAATTGGTAGGAATGTGTGTACGATCTTGGACTACACCAGGGAATTGTGCATTATCCTAAGATCCATCCATAACCTCTCTTTGTTCAGCCAGTGACATAGAGAAAGAGATACGGTATTCGAGTATTCCCTCTTAAAATACAGAAAATAATAGTTACATAGAATCGTAATAAAAGAAGCCGATCCGTAGGAGAAATATGATTGTTTTTGTGTTATTTCAATTGATCCATTTGTAGATTTTGATAAACGAAATCCCTCCTGAAATTTTCTGTCACCTAATTCCTCGTAAGAATTCTCTCATTCCACTAAAGAACCTTCACGCTCACGCTCTATCCAAGTAATTCAAGTACTGCACAATAATAATCGTCTTCGAAATAATCACCTGTGGTTATGGCCGCCATTTTGCTTTACTTGCTCTACTAATCGCTGGTTATCTCCTTTAACCGCTCATATTTGGTCGGTTAGAGATTACTGTGGTTAACCTCCTATTTAAGTCGTAACCGAGGTCGATCCACCATAAAAATGCTTAATCGGGGATTAGGTCACAATTTTAACCGATGGTTACACTAACCGACGTTGATGCACGTGGGCATAAAGGTAAGATATTGCTGATTCTGGTTGCTGTTTGTGGAGATGCTCTGACAATAAAATTCTTTCACAATGTGTGCTGCATATCGCTTTCCCGCTGATCTTAAAGTTGATTCTGCAGCCAAAGAAATTTCCTCCGGACTAAGGTCTCCTATTAAATTTTGAACTTTACTTTTTTTGCTCTTACTGCTGCTTTCACTGAACAGTTTACTTGGACGACCCCTACTCGGCTCAGATGTCGCATCCACAGGCAAAAATTTCAGATTTGTTCAGGGAAATTGAAGTCATTATTTAGCCAGTCAGCATTATACTTTAAAAATCTTTTCTTACTTCTATGGTACTTTAACCAGCGGGACAGAAAAATGGCTGATGGCGTTCTTAATTTTATTTTCAATATCACTGAGAATGTCTTTCAGTCCTAATGGAGGTACAGACGTGGACAAATTATTAGCAAAATTGAAGATTTTTATTATATATTTTTACAAAATATGATTCTTCAATTTAGACTACAGTTGAAATTTTTGTGTGTTTCCAAATTATTAGCAAAATTGAAGATTTATATTGTATATTTTTCAAAATTTAACTCCTCAATTTGGACTACATTTGACATTTTTGCATATTTACAAATTATTAGCAAAACTGAAGGTTTTTATTGCATATTTTTACAAAATTCGATTCTTGAATTTGGACTACAGTTGACAATTTGGATATTTCCAAATTATTAGCAAAACTGAAAATTTTTGTTTTATATTTTTACAAAATATGACTCTTCAATGCAGTTGACATTTTTGCTAATTTACAAATTATTACCAAAATTGAAGATTTTTATTGTATATTTTTACAAAATTTGACTCTTCAATTTAAACTACAGTTGACATTTTTGCATATTTCTGTCTACTGTAATGATGGAAATATCCAAAATTGTCAACTGTAGTCTAAATTGAAAAGTCAAATTTTGTAAACAGAATTATCATAAAAATCGTCAATTTTGTTAATAATTTGTCCACGTCTGTATAATATTGTTTAAAACCTCGTTAGTCCTTGATTCAGCACTACTCCGGTACCAAACTTCAAAAAGCTGCCGGCGGCGTACAGCCCGCCACGCCACTGAAAATAATTAACACCGGTTAGGTTCGCAGCTATACGCAACCAACCAAACAATATTTCACACGTGAAATGATGTCGGAATATAAATATGCAATTATTTTGACAGCAACTAACGGCTAGTATTTTGTAACTCATGTTAAAGCCAGAGTTTATGGAAAAAATTATATAAATATTCTTCATTTGAAATAAAGGCCGTATTGGATGTTCTAATTTAGTAATTTAGCTAAATTACACATTATATTGAAGCACATACTTGAATTTACAAATTCCATGTCAGAGAAGACAAGAAAACACAATTTACTAGCACTTACTATGACTTTGAACAAAGCTCTCTCTATCGCGACTGAGGAGTGTGGATTCAACCCTCTGCAGATAGCGATGTTTACGCTGTTGTAAAACAAACAAATATCCGGGAGAAAGATCGCGCATTGTCTTCACAAGATGCCTTGAACAGTTAGGAACATAAATTCATAAAAATATACAGTGAAATCAGTAAGTTAGAAAATGAATTTTGTCAGCCAGATTAGGAAAACTGCACACTCTGCGCTGTACCAACATCTAGCTTATTTAGGCCCAATTGTATAAAACTCCCTGACTAAAGATCAACTTTGATCGAAGATCGAAAAGTAAACCGAGTTCAGACACTTCTTCTATTGTATAAAACTTTTCTGCGATCAAATTACCTTGGTTCAAATGCAATCTAAGTTCACGTGAAAAGGATTTGGCAACATCGCATAAACAGATGAAATACGTGATGCACGGACCATGTTATACAGGTTTGTTCAGTGTTGCCAATCTAGCGATTTTAACTCTTTTTCAACAACAATTTCTTTTAACTTTTATATTGCTTAAATAGGGATTTAGTGTCCTTTTTAGCACCCCATAGTGACAAAATTTAATCTTTCTTTGTTGATAATGAGAAATCTAGCGACTTTACAACTACTTTTTGGCGACTTTCCGTATTACACTCTGTTGGAGACACTGTTTTTTTTTTGCAATGTAAATAATGGCGGACAATAAAAAGAAGGTTGACTGTTCTCCAAGTTGTTATCATGTTATGGTGTTTGATACTGCTAAACATAATAAAGCTTTATAAAACGACAATTTTCGTTTAGTAATACAGTTAATTGAACATTTATGAATGTACCTATCATATCCATTAATAATTAATGGTTGTTATAAACATAATATAATTATAGGTTATGTTATTTGATACTGCTGAACACGATAGAGCCTTATAAAATATAAGAATGTTTGTGTATTAAGGCAAGAAATTGAAAGAAATATATATAAATGTACCTAACATATTTATTAATATTAATAATAATGGATATTTTATTTGCACACTCTGTCACTTGTGTATTTCAAACAGAAAAGAAATAACTGAACTTGGATCATCTAACTTAATCGGAGAAATTTCTTCAGTCAAAGTTGACTTTAGTTTGAGACAAATTAATCTCAGATTAGACTTTATACAACACAAAATTCCAAGTTCAGCTGAAACAAGGATAAATTTAACCTCTGATCTAAGATTAAATGGTTTATACAATCGGGCCTTAGCGTCTGAAAAAAAACCTCAATCAGGTAAGTTGCTCCAACCGGGATTCGAATCCGGGCCAACCTGGTTTCGCTGCCATTCGCACTCCGCAGGTGTGGACGCATTTCCTTTTATCCTGCACTGAGTTCCAGTCAACGTTTCCGGCGTTTCTGTCTGCCCATGCTACTGAAATTTCTGATTTTTTTTTTGTAGTAATGTTACGAACAAAAGACCAAAAATACTGTAATTCGTTAAAATGTTTCATTCTCATGGAATTTAAACATCAAAACTACACCAGAGAATAAACTCTCAACTATAGCATCTTAGCCAATACACTACGAAGTGCAGACAGAATCATTCGAGACGAAAAGCCCTATCAAAATACGAGGGGGATCCAGGAAATAACGACCGTTTTGTTGTAATAATTAAAAAAATATATATTTATTTATTTGAAAAAACAAAGTCTGTTACATAACTGAAGCTTCCTTTACTTCTCTACATAATCACCGCCTACATTTAAACATTTGTCGTATCTGTTCACTAGCTTTAGAATTCCCGTGTTACACTCCTCTGCCGCCAGTTCATTAAGCCAGGTGTTCACTGTCTTCTTCAACTCTTCATCTCTTCCAAAACGCGTACCACCCAGAAAGTCTTTCAGCTTAGTGAAAAGGTGAAAATCGCTAGGAGCAAGGTCTGGACTATAGGGCGGATGATCAAAGATTTCCCAACCGAATTGATCCAGCAATTCTCGAGTTGAAGCAGCAGTGTGCGGGCGGGCGTTGTCGTGAAGAAGCACAACTCCTCTCAAAAGCATTCCTCGCATCTTGTTTTGGATGGCTCGCCGTAGTTTTCGTAAAGTCTCACAATAACGATTTGCGTTGATCGTACCGTAGTGCCTTTTGGCATGAAATCCAGCAAAAGAACACCTTTGCGATCCCAAAAGACAGTAGCTATGACTTTTTGTGTTGAGAGAGTCTGTTTGAATTTTCTCGGCTTCTTGGGTGATGAGGGATGATGCCACTGACGTCATTGGCACTTGGTCTCTGGGGTGTTGTGAGACACCCAGGTCTCATCACCAGTCACAATTTGATCAAGAAAGGCGTCTCCATCTGTGTGATATCGCATCAAGAATGTCAATGCTGAGGCCATTCTCTGAGTTTTGTGTTGGTCACTCAGTTGCCGTGGAACCCATCGTGCGCAGATTTTGTGGTAGCCAAGATGTTGCGACACAATTTCACCAAGCAAAGAACGAGAAATGTCAGGAAAGGCAATATGCAATTCGTCGAGTGATGTGCGCCTGTCTTGCAAGATTCTGTCGTTCACTTTAGTCTTCAGGTCTTCTGTGATGAGTGATGGGCGTCCGGGTCGAGTTTCATCGTGGACATTTGTTCGCCCATTGTTGAACATTTCGCACCATTTTGTCACATTTCTTTCATTCATTACAGTATCACCATACACTTCTTTCAATTGCCGGTAAATTTCTGCAGGTTTCAAATGTCGGGTATTCAAAAATCGAACCACACTCCTCACCTCACAGTCGGCGGGATTATCAATCACGTCGTTCATTTTGAAATAACACAAAATGCACAATGGCGACTTGTTGCAACCAGTACTCACAACATTATGAGAACACATGTTAAGGAAGCCAGTTGACCTTCAAACAAGGAAGGGGAGTCAGTTGCGCGGCGGGTATGCGCGAACGATCGTTATTTCCTGGATCCCCCTCGTATTTAAAACGTTCAGTTAGCTAAATAAAATCGTCATATAAATAAGTAAGTTCATGGTCCATTTCGCATTTTTCACATATGCAATTATTATATAACATTAATATTATAAAACCCCTTGAACGATAAAAAATCAAAATAAATTAAAATACAGTCTGATCCGTTTGGGTATGGATAATATTAATTTATTATTATAAAGCTATTATGATAGTAGGAAAAATTTCTTGATGGTTATATTATGATTAAAAGATGGGAGTTTCCATGACAATCAACAATGCATAATCTGAAAGGACAAATGAAAATCGTAGATTATTAAAATGGCTACCTCAAATCAACAGCGGGCACAATGTGTTCTTTGGTATGCTAAATTTGAGAGTGTTAAAAGAGTTCAAAAAGAATTTCTACGTGAGTATGGTGTGCATAATGTACCTAAATACGATTGCATAATGTTGTGGTATCGAACATTTGTAGAAACAGGTTCTGTGTTAAAAAAAACATGCAGGAGGTCGCAGGCGAAACCCAGTACGAGAAGCAGCTATCTCTTGGCTTGGTCCCCAAACTCCCCAGATCTAACCCCTCCTGACTTCTTCGTGTGGGATTTTGTTAAAGACATTGTCTATTCACAGAAACCCAGGAACATTGATGATCTGAGAGTAAAAATTACTCAAGCTTTTCAACAAATCACCCCTCTTATGTTACAACGGACATGGGCTGAATTGCATCACCGTTATGAGTTGTGCAGGGTGCGCAATGGGGGTCATGTTGAGCTCTGAGGAATCTCCCATCTTTCAGTGTTGTATGCACAAAGTTTCAACAAATAAAGTTCAGTAGTAAATGTTTTACGGTGTTTTTATTTTATCCATACCCAAACGGATCACCCTGTATAATTTGTAAAATTGGTTACGTATTTGCAGGTCCGTGATAGCCGCTGTCTCCCCGGCCGTCGTGGTGTCCTGCCTGTTCAGGCTGCGTCAGAAAGGCTACGGCGTGGCCAAAGGCATCCCCACGCTCATCATCGCCGTGTCCGGCATCGACGACGCGACATCAGTGGCGGTGTTCGGGATCATCCACAGCATCATGTTCACGTCAGGTGGCGTATCTATAATCAAGCGCGGTAGTGTTACAAGATTTCGCCGCTAGATATCGCGCAGTGACTGTTATGGCAATGACGTGGATAATTATATAATAGGATGCGAAACTTACTGAGTTTCCCGTAACACATACTAGAGGCGCTGTTGTAGAAATTAATCTTGCTGCCTCCTGTTGGGAGGAGAGGTGTTATTACATCTAGCAGCGCACCAAGTAGCGAAAAGAGTAACTATAGTATAGAATTCTTTAGTTGGCAGAGAAATTTAGACAGAGAAAGATATATTTCTTACCTCTCACTCACTCAGTGGCTGACCGGTCATCTGCGGGGGGGATGGTGGCAAGAGACAGACACACTCCATAAAACTATTTGTATGTGCAGTGGCGGATTCTTCTACTTCTACTTCCATGTTGTCATCACCGTCATCGTCATCACTATCAGAGTCCAAACTTATTACGAAACGATCCACCGCTTTGTCAATCATTCCATCCCATTCCCAATAAAAAATCCTCTTCCTTTTTAACATGTTCACACGCATTTTTCCAATTCTCTGGCGTGAACTTGGACAACGCTTCTTCAAATAATTTTATGACTTCACTGGATTTGAAAGATACATTATGTTTAGCGACATCATTTGTCACTTGTGCCCAGATGAACTCAATGACACTAAAATTGCAGTGGCATGGTGGCAGTCACACTACGGTACGCCGGTGTGGTTCACTTTGAGCTGAGGTATCCAGTTCGTACCTTACCATTTTCTCCTTTTTAAAATTTTATTATGTCGTACAATACGATTTTTGTCGCCTTTGGGTCGTACTCTATGTTGTTCTGACGTAACCAAGACTGCATGTCTGATTTAGAAGATGCAAAAGTGGGAGCTATACAGAATGTAAGAGGCGTTGTCCATTACAATGATGCTGTTTTGTGGAATGTTCGGAAGGAGTTTCTTTTGGAACCAATGTTTGAAATTAACGGCGTTCATTTCTTGACTTAAAACTATGATAGGCTCCTGGTATAAATCCACAGGATGATCCAGCATGCACAATAATAAATCGTCCCCCTTTTCCTAAGGGCACGTTCAGAGAAATGTCACCATCGTCACAAATCCAAATTTTGCTCTTCGTGTGATTAATGTTTATCCAAGTTTCGTCTAGGTAAACGATAGGGCGGCCCGGTTATTCTTAAGTCGCGCGTCCTCCTTAAGAAATGGAATCGCTTAGCAATTATGTCGGGTTTCTCTGTCAGAAGCTTCCGTCCGAAGTTATTCTTAGCGTAACGGAAATTAAGTTTTTTTAGTCTTTACCGCACCAACCATTTGCTGCCATAAAATAACCCAGACTTATCGAGAGCATCACGAATATCTTCCACACTGGGACTAAAATCAGTCTTGTACAAGGAGTAAATCTGTCCCTTGATGGCGGCCGCAGTGAATGAGTCTATATTGGTTTTCGTGGGAGTTCTTTTCGGCCGCTTTTTGCCCGGAGTTGACACTTTTTTTCCTGATTCATCTGCTTCTCTCTTTTCATTTAGGATACGGTAAACAGTGCGTTCAGATACTCCATACGCAGCAGGAGTTCGCTTTGCTACTTCGACTATGTTTATTGTAGGGTTTCCGACTTTCAAAGCATCATACTCCTCCACGAAAAACTTATGTACATTGCACACTATTTCCCTGGCGTCAGACTGCAGTGGCTTTCCTCTTGTTCCTACACCAAGAATCACAAACAGTAGGACAAGTACGCCTAATATAAAGCACGATACTTCTAACATTTTAATTATAAAATTATTATAAGGGCCTTCTCAAACTACACTGAAAAATGTTGTTAACACATAGTTGTAATAACATCCACCACTGACAACCTTTCCAGATGTCCTGGTGAGGGAAGGGGAGGAAAAAAACAGGAAATGCTGTTCTATACAAGTGTCTGTGTCATAGGATTAGTTCAACTCACCCTCCCTGACCCTTCCCAAGACATCAGGTAGCTCTGCCAACATAGACCTTCCCAAGTATAATTACTCCATGCATTTAGCAGCGCACCTGGTGACGAAAATGTTAAACTGTGCAGAAAGTATTCCCTCCCACCCTCATCGATATTCAAAACTAACCCAATTTAAAATAAAACATTTACATTTTTATTCCTCACAGCATCTTCTACTGAAAATTCT
This sequence comes from Periplaneta americana, assembly GCF_040183065.1. Classification (NCBI taxonomy): domain Eukaryota; kingdom Metazoa; phylum Arthropoda; class Insecta; order Blattodea; family Blattidae; genus Periplaneta; species Periplaneta americana. The sequence continues at coordinate 1,283,968 of NC_091124.1, read as the reverse complement.
TACCGGAGCCAACAGGAGGATAAAAGAGACGATCTATTTTACACTACCCAATTAAAATATAACCAGACAGAGACAAAAAATAAAGCAAAAGGTTAGATAATTGGGATTGTATTCTTTGGGTATTTATTGTACAGCGCAATGGAAAAGTCTGCAAGAACTACTTGGATAGTTCAATTCATTATATTACTATTACTTTACAATACATTCAACAACACTACTTTTACAACGTCCATAAACATCACTGTTTAACATACACTGCTTATACACACGTAGTATCACTTTATGTTCACTTATTAGCAAGTTTCTGTCTGCCATCTTGTCTCTTTGAGCAATATATTTTTTTTAGATGTTTTTATTAAGAGTACCAGGTCTCTTGGACCTTTGCCTTTTACAAAAATATGATTTTATAAATTGAAATGTAAATAGGTTTTGTTAAAGAAAATTGACTACTAAGACCGTCAAAGACGGAAGTATTTGTAGCAATATCTCGAACGGATAAATAGAGAACTCTGGGTAATGTACCCAACACGTAGTTCTAATGTTCACCACCTACGACGTTGGGCGCTGATCATCTTATTTCAGCCCCCCCCCCCCGCCGCCAGATGGTGCTGACCGCAGTTTCGCATCCTATTATACAATTTATCCATGTCTATACTATCTGGTCATGATATTATGCACATGTACAGAGTGCTTCAGTTCCTATGATGAAGGTCAATCACCATGGAAGTTCGTCAGTTTGCCACATTGGGGCTGGAATATTGCTAGCTATGTTCCTATGGGAATTGTAGGCAGAAAAAGTGGTTATAAGTGTTGCCAACCTGACAATTTAAACATGTTATGAATAGGCCTACTCATCCTTATTAACAAAATTTGTTACTTTATATTATTATTATTATTATTATTATTATTATTATTATTATTATTATTATTATTATTATTAAATTATAAAATGGTATTTTCATATACGCAAAAGGAATTTTACAATGTTGCATTTGTTTGGATCAAATTTATACTCTTTTAAAAGACAAATTACAAAACTAAAATTCTTTCAATCCCCTAGGCCTATCATAATACATTTCTCTCTTAAACTGACTGAGCATATTGGCAATTAAATAGTCTAAGTGGCTTTCCCGAAACAGGCTACAGAATGTTTCATATAAAACCATTTTATCTCGAAAAGAAAGTAAAAACGAGCAAAATTGTATGAAACTTATTTCTTTGAAATATCTCAAAGAATAACTCTCTCAAACTAATTATATTATTTACCGTTCACCCTATATACTTACTTACTGGCTTTTAAGGAACCCGGAGGTTCATTGCCGCCCTCACATAAGCCCGCCATCGGTCCCTATCCTGAGCAAGATTAATCCAGTCTCTATCATCATATCCCACCTCCCTCAAATCCATTTTAATATTATATTCCCATCTACGTCTCGGCCTCCCTAAAGGTCTTTTTCCCTCTGGCCTCCCAACTAACACTCAATATGCATTTCTGTATTCGCCCATACATGCTACATGCCCTGCCCATCTCAAACGTCTGGATTTAATGTTCCTAATTATGTCAGGTGAAGAATACAATGCGTGCAGTTCTGTGTTGTGTAACTTTGTCCATTCTCCTGTAACTTCATCCCTCTTAGCCCCAAATATTTTCCTAAGCACCTTATTCTCAAACACCCTTAACCTATGTTTCTCTCTCAAAGTGAGAGTCCAAGTTTCACAACCATAAAGAACAACCGGTAATATAACTGTTTTATAAATTCTAACTTCCAGATTTTTTGACAGCAGACTGGATGATAAAAGCTTCTCAACCGAATAATAACAGGCATTTCCCATATTTATTCTGTGTTTAATTTTCTCCGGAGTGTCATTTATATTTGTTATTGTTGCTCGCAGATATTTGAACTTGTTGATCTCTTCGAAGGATAAGCTTCCATTCCTGGTCAGTTAATCCTGATGACTGCAATAATTGTAATCCAGTCTGTCGTTGTTGTTTTCAGAAACGCTGCTATTCCAGATAATCCAGGGGCCCCTGTCCATAATAGGAGGCATTGGTTTCGGCGTGCTGTGGGGAATTCTGCTGAAGTACGTTCCGGAGAAGCAAGACGTGAGTGCCTCTTCAACAATGCTGCTATGCTCAAAATAAAAACACTGCCAAGTGGCCTGTTGTCACCAACTGCTTTTCATTAAATTTTTCCCGTAATATTTATGTTAGATAAGTCACACGAAGCAACTTCACTTGGTGGGTTGCCACTTCAAAGCCTCGTATAACAGCTGGGATTGAAGTGAAGTGAATAATTCTGTCACTGACGACATGTCCCCAGCCGTTCGTGGTGCCCCTGCGCATCCTGATGCTGTTCGGGGGCGGCCTGATCGCCGTGCTGGGCAGCGAGAGCATCGGCTATGGTGGGGCGGGGCCCCTCGGCTGCATCGCCGCCGCCTTCGTGTCCCTGTACTTCTGGTCGCAGCAGGGCTGGGAGGTCGAGGATGTGAGTCAATAGCTAATTAATTAATTTGTTTGTTTATTTGTTTATGTAGGCCCTACTTATTTATTTACTTATTTCTTTTTTCTTTGTTTATTTATTTATTTTTTATTTTTTTATTTATATATTTGTTTGTTTATCTGTTTCTTTCATCGTATATTTAGTTATTCATTTATTTATTTATTTGTTTTATATTTATTTATTTGTTTACTTATTTATTTATTTATTTTATATTTATTTATTTGTTTACTTATTTATTTATTTATTTTATATTTATTTATTTGTTTACTTATTTATTTAGTTATTTATTTTATATGTATTTATTTGTTTATTTATTTATTTATTTGTTTGTTTACTTATTTATTTATTTATTTACTTATTTATTTATATATTTATTTATATATTTATTTATTTTATATGTATTTATTTGTTTATTTATTTGTTTGTTTGTTTACTTATGTATTTATTTAATTACTTATTTCTTTGTTTATTATTTATTTCTTTATTTATTCATTTATTTGTTTCTTTGTTTGTTTCTTTACTGCATTATTTATTTATTTAATTACTTATTTATTTATTTATTTATTTATTTATTTTTCTTATTTTTTGTATTTATTTTTGTGTTTATTTATGAGTTTGTTTGTTTACTTGTTTCTTTGTTTGTTTATTTATTTATATTTATTTATTTACTATTTTATTTATTTATTTATTTTTCTTATTTTTTGTATTATTTATGTGTTTACTTATGTGTTTGTTTGTTTACTTGTTTCTTTGTTTATTTATTTACTTATATATATTTATTTATTATTTTATTTATTTATTTATTTATTTTTCTTATTTTTTTTGTAATTATTTTTGTGTTTACTTATGTGTTTGTTTGTTTACTGGTTTCTTTGTTTATTTATTTATTTATATTTATTTATTTATTATTTTATTTATTTATTTATATGTTTATTTGTTTATTTGCAAATTTCCCTGTTTATTTATTTATGTATTTATTTATTCATTTATTTGTTTGTTTATTATTTATTTATTTATTCATCGTAATCATCATGAATTTATTCGTTTTAGACCATGTGATATGTAACAATAATCTAAGAAATATGGCCTTTATCCCTTCATCGATATCTTGGTCTTCATTGATCTGTGTCCTGTTGGTCTATATACTGAGGCTATTTATTTATTTATTTATTTATTTATTTATTTATTTATTTATTTATTTATTTATTTATTTATTATATATTCATTTATTTGTTTACTTATCTATTCATTTATTTATTTATTTATTTATTTATTTTATATTTATTTATTTATTTATTTTATATTCATTTATTTGTTTACTTATTTATTCATTTATTTATTTATTTATTTATTTATTTTATATGTATTTATTTGTTTATTTATTTATTTATTTTATATTTATTTATTTGTTTATTTATTTATTTATTTACTTATTTATTTATTTATTTATTTTATATGTATTTATTTGTTTATTTATTTATTTTACATTTATTTATTTGTTTACTTATTTATTTATTTATTTATTTATTTGTTTATTTATTTTATATGTATTTATTTATTTATTTATTTATTTATTTATTTATTTTGTATGTATTTATTTATTTATTTATTTATTTATTTATTTTGTATGTATTTATTTGTTTATTTATTTATTTATTTATTTTATATTTATTTGTTTACTTATTTATTTATTTACTTATTTACTTATTTATTTATTTATTTATTTATTTATTTATTTATTTATTTATTTATTTATTTTATATGTATTTATTTGTTTATTTATTTATTTTATATTTATTTATTTATTTATTTATTTATTTGTTTATTTATTTATTTATTTATTTATTTATTATTTGTTTTATTCATGTTACTTATTTTATTGCATTATTTACTTTAATTGATTTCGTTATTTCCCTTATTTTATCTATTTGGTATTGCCTAGTTCTGAAAAGCATCACATTGCACTGCTGCACCCTGTCTCCAGCCACATTTACATCGGAGCCTGCTTAACGCCATGGCGCGCTCACTCTGTGTTGCAGAACCCCGTGGCCACGGCCTTCGAGATATTCTGGATGATCTTCGAGCCCGTCCTGTTCGGGCTGACGGGCACGCAGATCAAGATCGACGAGCTGGAGCCGCACACCGTCACCATCGGCCTGGCCTGCCTCGTGGCCGGCATCGTGGTGAGTCTGCCTTAATGCTGGTACTGCAGCACGTGCTGTAGGCCTACACTTCAAGCCTCGGCGACACTGATATCAAGTGTTTGTTTGCAGGCCCGCATCATCTTCACCGTGATCATCGCCGTGGGATCGAAACTCAACCTCAAGGAGAAGATATTCGTGGCCCTGTCGTGGATGGCGAAAGCTACAGTACAGGTAAGACGAGACCTGGAACGTAGTCACTTTACAGCACTGATAAGAAACAAAACAACAAGGGGGCGTGGCATTTAAAGAGCTGTCAAAATAATGTTTTCATCAAAGAATTCTTTTTCATAAATTTCTGATTACAAATGTAGTAAATTTTTGTTCTAAAGTTGGCTCCCTGAAGTTACTAGATGAATATTGCGAGGGAGAATTTTAATTTACATAAATATATATTTCTTTTTTATTGTCGCAATTTAATAAACCCTATTTCACCCTGAGGTATATTAGGGTTATAGTTGGCATCAAAATACATATTTTATAACCAATAAACAATAGTAAAGTTATAATATAAAATAGTGGTCACAGTTACAATTCACATGAATTATGTACAAGAATGCACCTTAATGAAAGAATGGATCCTGTTAAAGATTAATGAGATGTTTGAGGAATAATCAATGCAAAAGATATACAAGAATGTCTAACCGTTTCAGAGTAAATACACGACCTAAAAAGATAATCAATAGTAATTAATATAACAAAGTTTGACTTTCACTTTCAAATTAATACTTAATTCGTGAACAATTACATAAATATTTATTTTACTTTCAAATGTAGTTTCTCGTAAGTTTATTTTTCTTGATTCAACACCAAATTTTTGTGCCAAATAATCAATCTGGATGAAAATCAAGATTTCAGGTATAACTCCCCGTAAAGTTGATTTGAATAATTTCGAGGGAAAAATTGTTCCGGAGCCGGGTATCGAACCCGGGCCCTTTGGTTTAACGTACCAAAGCTCTACCACTGAGCTACTCGGGAACTCTAACCGACACCGATCCAATTTTTCCCTCTATATCCACAGACCTCAAAGTGGGCTGACAACCGTCAAGCAACCAACTTCGAGTGCACACTAACTCCGTGTGACTTAAATTGTCACCTGAAATCTTGATTTGCATAATACACGTCACTGTTCGTTAACAGAAAACCACAATTTAAGTCACACGGAGTTAGTGTGCACTCGAAGTTGGTTGCTTGACGGTTGTCAGCCCACTTTGTGGATATAGAGGGAAAAATTGGATCGGTGTCGGTTAGAGTTCCCGGGTAGCTCAGTGATAGAGCGTTGGTACGTTAAACCAAGGGTCCCGGGTTCGATACCCGGCTCCGGAACAATTTTTCCCTCGAAATTATTCAATCTGGATGAAGTTTTTACTGCAAGTATTTATGAGGTAGCTGTATGTTTCTGTGCATTTATTTTGTAAGAAGTGCTGCTAGTTTATTTTATTAATATTTTTTCATGGATTATATAAAAAATAACATTTTTAAAATTAAAAAAAAAAATGTTGTTGTTGTTGTTGTTTTCTAATGCCAGGCATTTGACAATAAAGTCATTTGACCTCTTGCACTCCAATATTTTTCAAAGATATTATCATGGCCAGCCACTCAAGCACAGATTTTGAGGTGTTCCGAATCCATTTCTTGGTTTGAGTTGCACAATGGGCAGTTAGGGGACTGATATATTCCAATTCTATGCAGGTGTTTGGGCAAACAATCATGACCTGTTGCCAATCTAAATGCAGCTACAGACGATTTTCGTGGTAAATCGGGAA